>NC_068278.1:60446299-60466299 GCF_025860055.1 Xyrauchen texanus | reverse complement strand
GAGGTCATTAGAGCGCTGTGCTCGTGTCGCCACATAACGAGAGCACGCTGTGAACGCCTGAGTCCCACGAGTGTCCAACAGAAGGACAAAACCTCACCGGGTTAAAGATGAAAGCGCTCGGATCATACGGCCGCGGTCACATTTAACGGCTTTTGTGTGTATCAGTGATAGTCCCGCCCATCCGTTTGTTATAACAGTGTCTGTAGTTGATGAGAGATAAAGGATCGAGTGCTGCAGTTATTAGTAAATGAATGAAGTATCTGATGAGTGTTCAAGTGTGTCTTTCTCATTAGAACGGTCTAATGAAGTTATTATAGCCACAGTGCAAATCCCGTCATGGTCGCCGTTGTGTCCTCGAGTTATTGGCGTTTGTTCAGACACTTCTGGACATTTGTTTTGCTCTATCGCTCAAGTGCCACACGATCCAAATTTAACACTCGTCATGTGCCAAACATGGCTTTAGTGAGTAAATAAAATAGTAGAGTCTCCCAACAACGCATACTAATTCATACAAGATTGCAAAATCAGAAGAAAACTTACGACTATGCACCACATCACAATTATTACAGCAATAATGACTGTTTACAAACTGTTTTACTCCAGCTGTCGGACATTTCTGGTACAAACAAATAGCCCCGCCCCTGACTCACGCCATTGGTCGAGTCGGTGCCACTCAAACATGCACATCAAAGTCGGCACACTCCTCTGGGGAAGCAACACGGGAATGTTTTGGGATGTGAGAAAGTATTTAGTCTGCGTTGTTTGTCACTAATATGCAATAGTTAAATAATCCTGTTGTTTTATTTATTTATTTATTTATTTATTTTCTGGGACTTAAATAAAATTGTCATGTGGTGTAACCGTCCAGAGACATTAATAAATGTTAAATAAATTAATAAAAATCGTATTAAAAGCTGGAATTATTGACCAAACAAAAAGTTGGCATAAGTTGTTTAAAATAAATTATAATATTAATATTAATAAATTACAAAAAATAATAATAATTTTTTTTTTTTAAAGAAGCACTGAATCAATTTTATCTTAAAATATGATTTAATAATTGAAAAACGTTTGTCCACCAAATCAAAGCAGAGATTATTTACCAGAGACGGGGCAGTTCTATTAAAAGAGACCTATTACACCCCTTTTTAATCTGGGTGTCCCCAGAACGTGTCTGAAGTTTCAGCTCATAATACCCCAAGGATCATTTATTATATCATGTTATAAAAGCCTCTTTTTGGGTGGAATCAAAAACACGCCGATTTCATGTGTGTCTCTTTAAATGCAAATGAGCTGCTGCTCCCCGCCCCCGACATATCTCTGGTCTCCGTGGATACAACCGACATAGCTCTGGTCTCCGTGGATACAACCGACATATCTCTGGTCTCCGTGGATACAACCGACATAGCTCTGGTCTCCGTGGATACAACCGACATAGCTCTGGTCTCCGTGGATACAACCGACATAGCTCTGGTCTCCGTGGATACAACCGACATAGCTCTGGTCTCCGTGGATACAACAGATATAGCTCTGGTGTCCGTGGATACAACTGACATAGCTCTGGTCTCCGTGGATACAACCGACATAGCTCTGGTCTCTGTGGATACAACCGATATAGCTCTGGTCTCCGTGGATACAACCGACATATCTCTGGTCTCCGTGGATACAACCGACATAGCTCTGGTCTCCGTGGATATAGCTCTGGTCTCCGTGGATACAACCGATATAGCTCTGGTCTCCGTGGATACAACCGACATAGCGCTGGTCTCCGTGGATACAACCGATATAGCTCTGGTCTCCGTGGATACAACCGATATAGCTCTGGTCTCCGTGGATACAACAGATATAGCTCTGGTCTCGGTGGATACAACAGATATAGCTCTGGTCTCCGTGGATACAACCGACATAGCTCTGGTCTCCGTGAATACAACCGACATAGCTCTGGTCTCCGTGGATACAACCGACATAGCTCTGGTCTCCGTGGATACAACAGACATAGCTCTGGTCTTCGTGGATATAGCTCTGGTCTCCGTGGATACAACAGATAGAGCTCTGGTCTCCGTGGATACAACCGACATAGCTCTGGTCTCTGTGGATACAACAGATATAACTCTGGTCTCCGTGGATACAACCGACATAGCTCTGGTCTCCGTGGATACAACCGACATAGCTCTGGTCTCCGTGGATACAACCGATATAGCTCTGGTCTCCGTGGATACAACAGATATAGCTCTGGTCTCGGTGGATATAACAGATATAGCTCTGGTCTCCGTGGATACAACCGAAATAGCTCTGGTCTCCGTGGATACAACCGACATAGCTCTGGTCTCCGTGGATACAACCGACATAGCTCTGGTCTTCGTGGATATAGCTTTGGTCTCCGTGGATACAACAGATAGAGCTCTGGTCTCCGTGGATACAACCGACATAGCTCTGGTCTCTGTGGATACAACAGATATAGCTCTGGTCTCCGTGGATACAACCGACATAGCTCTGGTCTCCGTGGATACAACCGACATAGCTCTGGTCTCCGTGGATACAACCGACATAGCTCTGGTCTCTGTGGATACAACCGATATAGCTCTGGTCTCCGTGGATACAACCGACATAGCTCTGGTCTCCGTGGATACAACCGACATAGCTCTGGTCTCCGTGGATATAGCTCTGGTCTCCGTGGATACAACCGAAATAGCTCTGGTCTCCGTGGATACAACCGATATAGCTCTGGTCTCCGTGGATACAACCGGCATAGCTCTGGTCTCCGTGGATACAACCGGCATAGCTCTGGTCTCCGTGGATACAACCGATATAGCTCTGGTCTCCGTGGATACAACAGATATAGCTCTGGTCTCCGTGGATACAACCGACATAGCTCTGGTCTCCGTGGATACAACCGACATAGCTCTGGTCTCCGTGGATACAACAGATATAGCTCTGGTCTCCGTGGATACAACCGACATAGCTCTGGTCTCCGTGGATACAACCGACATAGCTCTGGTCTCCGTGGATACAACCGACATAGCTCTGGTCTCCGTGGATACAACCGACATAGCTCTGGTCTCCGTGGATACAACCGATATAGCTCTGGTCTCCGTGGATACAACCGGCATAGCTCTGGTCTCCGTGGATACAACCGACATAGCTCTGGTCTCCGTGGATACAACCGGCATAGCTCTGGTCTCCGTGGATACAACCGATATAGCTCTGGTCTCCGTGGATACAACAGATATAGCTCTGGTCTCCGTGGATACAACCGACATAGCTCTGGTCTCCGTGGATACAACCAACATAGCTCTGGTCTCCGTGGATACAACAGATATAGCTCTGGTCTCCGTGGATACAACCGACATAGCTCTGGTCTCCGTGGATACAACCAACATAGCTCTGGTCTCCGTGGATACAACCGACATAGCTCTGGTCTCCGTGGATACAACCGACATAGCTCTGGTGTCCGTGGATACAATCATAGATGATGCTAACATTAGCGGCATTAGCCGTTGAATCAGCTAACAAGCACATTCAGAAAGGAGATTAGCAAACATTCACACAATATAGAGTGTGAAACTCACATCTTCATGAACACACTTATGTTCACTTTTACAGTAACAACAGACACTTATGAGACATTATTCTCCTCACTGTATCTGCTCCAGCAGACTGTGTGTACATCACTCGGGGGAGGAGCTATGATAACAGGGCGGAGCCTGTCACCAGTCGTGGGCGTGGCCTGCTCTAACATAACATCACTTTAGAGCAGAAATGAAAAGCGTTCATTTTGACACACAGTTTATGATGAATAGAAATATTAGAGACTTTTATCATTGTAGGGTGTTTGTGTACACACGGCCGACTCACACTTATGCACAAACACCATGTAAAAGTGAATTTTGCAGAATAGGTCCCCTTTAAAATGAATATGAGAGACTGGAATGCCCAGTGGATGTTGAAAGGAAGTCCTGCCTTAAAGGTGAAAGAGCCAATCAGCATTCAGATTCAGGCATCGTCTGTCAATCAACTCGAGAACGCACATTGGCTATAAAAGCTTTTTAGCACAATCTGAGATGAAGCAGCACAATTTCTGATACGTGTTGTCAGATTTATCTGCTGATTTGAAATCTGTTCTTTAATCGTAATCTTGGCCAACCGTTTATTAGATTTCATGATTTCCCCGTTCAAGTAGACGGGAGCCGCACTGGCATGACTGGAAATAGTTCTGCGGGAGCGTTCCAAAGATGCCCGACTTTGATGCCAATCTGTTGTCATTATGTGACAAACAAACAAACAAACAAACAAAAAAACAAAAGTCAGAGAAAACCCTTTAGACCCTCATGACTGTGAGTGAGGAATTTCAAAACATATCAGATATTATATATATTTTTTATAAAGGCACAATTTGTACAGATTAAATGAAGTTTAATCCTTACAAAACTTTTTGAAATTCACAAAAAAAAAAAAAAATACAAAAAAAAATCGTTTTTTACACTTGGAAAAAATAAATAAATAAAATTACACTTAAAAAAAATAAAAAAATGTTTTTTACACTTATTTAAAAAACATATTTTTATTTATTTTATTATAATTTTTTTTAAATGATTAGAAATTATTTTAATACTTTTTACTTGATGGTTATAGCACATTAATTTTTGAAGTCATTCATATTTATTTATTTATTTATTTGTTTTATTTACATAAATATCCGAAACCAAGTTGGACACAAATATTCCTATGCATGTGTGTGTTTTAAACCTCTTTTAAACATCTTTAAAATATTTATCATTTTATCACTTCGACACCCTTTTTTGTCAGTGACCCACATAATATAATAATAATAATAATAATAATAAACTTTGCATAATGCCGTTGCATGACCAGTAAGAAATATTTTTGGCTGGTAGATTTTCTCCATTCTCACCATTTGCAGGCGTGATGAAAAGTGTGTTTTTGACCCTGGTCACCATGAGGCAGCGGTGACACCCCCGATCACAGATTGACAGAGAGAGACACGCAGAGAGAAGAGGAGATTGAGTGGGCGGCAATCGACATCTGCTCCTGTCTTTTATTTCATCTGCCGTCCCGACCTCCTTCCCTTTCACTCCAACCTCCTGCTGTTGATCCAAACACAGAGGAGTCAGCTGGTGCAGAGACGTGTGTGTGTGTGTGTGTGTGTGTGTGTGTGTGTGTGTGTGTGTGTGAGGGGCCCCTGCTGGAGTCTGGGCCCTTAATAACGCTCTACACATGGGGCCGTGTGCTCATCGCATGTGTGTGTTTTTGTGTTTGGTTTGGCTGCTGCTGCTCAAGATGTGAGATGCCACTTGACTGCAGACGCAGGAGGTGCAGACAGCGTCCTCACCAGCACCACAGACACGCAGACAGACAGGATTTATGTGGTCTTTATCTCGAGCTGTCTCTCCTGTTGATGCCAGAATGAGCATCTGCAGCGTGACTTCATTGCCACCCATTCTTCTATCATCTGCGGCCGCTGTTCTCCTGATTTATCTCCTGTTTACAGGATCAAATTGTGTTTCCCAAAAGTGGGTCACAGGCCGGATGGGATAGGGTCATGGACAGCAGGGAAAGAGCCCCACGGTGCTCTCTTCATTGAGATGATTGTAAGCGCCGTCTCTATTTCTTCAGTTTTGTTCCCAGCTCTCACAAAATTCATTTCAAAGACTTTAACCCCAACAGTACCTTAATGAATCATGCCTGACCCGAGCGGACTTACAGGGTCAAACCAGAAGCTCAGGACCGAATGGAGGTGCCGTCACATCAGTGTTAAGCTCTGGATATGATTGCCGGGGAAGATAAATCTGCTTTGAAAAGCACAAACCGAACACTAAAGCCACAGGGCGAGTTTTATAGATGTAGAGGTTCACGCTGGCCATTTCTCTTCACAACGAAGCGACTGTCGCTCTTCGTATGCGCCAAAGTTGTATTCGGACTCACACGTGTGAACACATATTTGCATTGGATTGCAAAGTTTAGGGGACATTCGGAATCTGCAGTCGGACATAGTGAGTGAGACACTTCCAATGGAAGTCAATGGGGTTTAATCTGTACTATGAGTATTGTATAGACACAATCGAGGTCTGGACGGGCCTTAAAATGAAACCTGAACCCGACCCTACCCTAACGATACTGTCTAACGATACTGTCTAACCCTAACCTAACGATACTGTCAGATTTTAAGCCCAAACCCGACTTGAACCCGAAATCGCAGGTACTGTTGCAATGGGCTGTATTTAAACATTCGTAACCGTACTGAAACTGTAAACATACACCGTTTTAACAACGCACGGCAGCCGTCAGGACACTAGAGCAGAAGGGGAAAAAGCTTTGCCGTTTATTTGCTGAATCTTCACTTGGTGCAAAACAATCTGGAATAAAATGAAACGATGCAACAGTCCTCTCTATGCCGCCTGAACTTGTTCAGTGTTTGTGACACCTGCGCTAAAAACAATGTAGCTGCAGCGTAAAGAATGAACCGGAGCTCAAGTGTCTGTCTTTTGTGTTTACAAAACACTTGCTTGGTGTTTGACATTTGGACGCATCTTGTGCAGGACTGGCACATTTTAGCGCGAGTGACAGCGCCCCAGCGAGAACAAGCATGAGAGGGAAAGAGTGCGCCAGCGAGAATGCGCCAGCCGCGAGGGAGAGCGCGCATGAGTGACAGTGAGAGTGAGAGCGCGCCAGTGAGAGCGCCAGCCGAGAGGGAGAGACGGTGAGAGCGTGCTTGAGTGACCGTGAGAGCGAGAGAGCGTTCCAGCGAGAGCGCCAGCCGCGAGGAAGAGCATGCGTGAGTGACAGTGAGAGCGAGTGCGCGCCAGCCGTGAGGGAGAGCGTGCATGAGTGACAGTGCGCAAGTGAGACATTGAGAGTGAGAGCGTGCCAGTGAGAGCAAGAGCGCGCCAGTATGCCAGCGACAGCATGCCATCGAGAGCAGTAGCCGCGAGGGAGAGCGCGTGTGAGTGACAGTGATAGTGAGAGTGCGCCAGTGAGAGAGCACGCCAGCGAGAGCGCCAGCCGCGAGGAGAGTGCGCGAGAGTGACCGTGAGAGAAAGAGAGAGCGCGCCAGCTAGAGCGCCAGCCGCGAGGAGAGTGCGCGAGAGTGACAGTGAGCGCAAGAGTGCGCCAGTGAGAGCGCCAGCCGCGAGGAAGAGCGTGCATGAGTGACAGTGCGCGAGTGAGACAGTGAGAGCGAGAGCGCGCCAGTGAGAGCAAGAGTGCGCCAGTATGCCAGCGACAGCATGCCAGCGAGAGCAGTATCCGCGAGGGAGAGCGCGAGTGAACGCGAGAGCATGAGTGTGAGTGCGAGCATGAGCTAAACGGGTTCGGAAAACCTGTTTATTTTTCATTAATTACAAACCCGAAACGGATCCTGAAGTCCTACTTGAAAACCTGACACGAACCCGTCCTGAAACCCGTCTGTGTCGGGTCGGGATGCAGACCTCTAAACCACAAGACGTAAACAATATGCGTGTTAATATGATTTTACTGTGATTAACTTCACACAGATGCGGTTAGTACGTGAATTGTAGACAATTTTACAACTTCATTACCATGATGATTTAATGTCAACAAAATGTACATAAAATGAATGTAAGAGCTTTTATAAGATTATAAGCGTCACATTTCTTTCTTTAAACCTTCCATATATTTCCCCATTGACTTCCATTGTAGGCTAAGTGTCTCACTGGAACACACATTTAAAGAAAAGGAGGAACGAGTTGAAATTAATTTGTAACATTATGTGTGTAGTACAGTATCTTTAATACCAGGATTTATTTTCTCTGCTAAAAGTTCTTTATTAGTCAGACAGTGTGATCGTGAAAGACTCGGAACTCTGTATGACACTTACAAAGTTTCGGCCCAATCGGCCTCAAGGTGGCGCTATAGTGATCATGTTTACGTTTTGGCCTATAACTCCCAAATCGTTTGTCGCACACTCAAGTGTCATACATCGTTAAATTCCTCGGCTCAAGACGAACAAAACGTACATCTCCGATTTAATTTACGTCATGAAAGTATTTGCGCTAATTTGCATAATTTGAGAAACCTAGATAACGTTGATAAACATCGACAACAGGACATTCTGAGGATGCGGAAAAAAAAAATTAGCCTATAGGGTGCGCTACATAAAAAACTAACTAATAACTCTGCAATCGTATGATCAATGAAGTTGAAAATTGGTATGCATCTGCTAGGGGCCAAAAGGCTAACACATCCTACAATATCAGTCACACACTAAAAAAACATGGCCGCCAGCATTCACTCAAATTTCAGCAGCTAATAACATCAAATCTGAATGGCTGACTGTTACAAAACTTGAAATATTTGTAGACAGTGTTAGAATGAGGCTGTGTAATCGGCAACAAGGTGGCGCTATAACAAGGACATTTACGTTTTCACCAATAACTCCACAACTGAGTTCAATAATCTCAAAATAAAGTTTTCCTCTAATTCTCCTGTCATGACACTTTCACACCATCCAATCAACTCGGATGTTTAATGGGATGTTCAGTGTGAAAATGGGCAGCGAGCTTTAATGCTTTGTGCAGAATCTCTGACTCTTTCTGTTGCCAGAAAACGAGTCTGTTTAGCCGTGTTTATCAATAAAGCTCCGGCAGAAAGGAGACTGTAATTGAATTATACTTAATCGCATTTGCTCTGCGATTTCATTAATGAGTGAAAAATGTCCCTTTATGCAGCGGTTTATAAGACGAGACACTCTTTAAGATGTCATTAACTCGGAGTCGAATGAAATGCATCCAGTCACAGAGTGTCTATTTAGGAACTGTCAGTAAATCTGTATCCACTGCTGCGGCAGATTAGATGATGTGATGAATAAAACGATTTGATGCCGTCGATGAGAATATGACATGTGTTTATAGTGTTTATAGTGGAAGATATTAAATGATAACATTTAACTAGATAGGTACATTTCCTGAAGAAAATGTGAGTGGTGCTTGCCGTGGCAAAACTCGTGAAATAGCATGTTATAGCTTGTTGCTAAGCACTAAAATGATGGTCCTAGAATGTTGCTAGCATTTGTTTTTCATGATGGTAACATGTTTGTATTAGGTTTATCACATAACTATGCAATGCTAGCATGTGTTAGCATGATGTTAGCACGTTTTTAGCATGTTTTAACACTTCGCTAGGCGATGTTAACATGATGTTAGCTCGTTTTTATATGTTTTCACACTTCGCTAGGCGATGCTAGCATGTGTTAGACTGATGATAGCATGTGGTAGCATGATGCTAGTACGTTTTTAGCATGTTTTAACACTTCGCTAGGCGATGCTAGAATGATGCTCGCAAGTTTTAAACATGTTTTATCACTTCGCTATGCGACGCTAGCGTGTGTTAGCATGATGCTAGCATGTTTTTAGCATGTTTAAACACTTCACTAGGCAATGCTAGCATGTGTTAGACTGATGCTAGCACATTTTTAACATTTTAACACTTCGCTAGGCAATGCTAACATATGGTAGCATGATGCTAGCTCATTTTTAGCATGTTTTAACACTTCGCTAGGCAATGATAGCATGTGTTAACCTGATGCTAACATGTGGTAGCATGATGCTAGCATGTTTTTAGCATGTTTTAGCACTTCGCTAGGAGATGCTAGCATGTGTTTGCATGATGCTACCACGTTTTTAGCATGTTTTAGCATTTGCTAGGCGATGCTAGCATGTGTTATCATGATGCTAGCACGTTTTAGGGTGTGGCTATGAAGATTTTAGGTCATTACTTATTGTCTGCTTGATAATATAAATCCTCTGAGGGAGAGAGAGAGAGAGAGATGCAGGGCTGTCAGGCCCTTTTTGTCTGTGTGTGTGAAAACGTCAGTTGGGATTTAAATTTCTGAACATTCCGCAATGTTAAGTCAATGGGACTTTTTTGGCCGCTTTTTCGTCCGCTGTGCGAACATCGTACACCTGATCGCTTAGAAAAGATATAGCAAAACCTATATATATATATATATATATATATATAACCTTACCACAATATATATGTAATATTACAACTTGCAGTCAATGAACGGGTGAATTTGAACAAAGTTGCACGCTAGTCAGAATATGCGTATCTTGCCATGTGAATAAAGAACACGCTACATGCAATGCAATATCCTAAACATGATTAATTACCATCTCTACCCCAATTAGTTTTCACCAAGGGCCGTATTCTGTCAACAATACAAAGCCAAGAGCCACCGCCCTCCATGTTTGGAAAAAGTGCTTGTTCTGCTGCTAATATTATTATTATTATTGTTGTTGTTGTTGGGGGTTCGAGCCCGAAAGGCTGAAACTCAATTGTAATTGTAAGGATTTGTATTATTTTTGTTATTCTACCATAAAACTGATTGTGCAGACCAAACTGTAAGTCATAGAGAGCTGAAACATTGAGGGAAGGTAGTCTCCCAGTGCATCAATCGGCCTCAAGGTGGCGCTATAGTGATCATGTTTACGTGTTGGCCCATAACTCCCAAATCGTTTGTCGCACACTCAAGTGTCATACATCGTTAAATTCCTCTGCTCAAGACGAACAAAACGTACATCTCCGATTAAATTTTCGTCATGAAAGTTTTTGCGCTAATTTGCATAATTCGACAACAGGACATTCTGAGGATGCACACAAAGTCACAATTTCACCTATAGGGGGCGCTACAAAAAATCTAATTAATAACTCCGCAACCGTATGATCAATGAAGTTGAAAATTGGTATGCATCTGGTAGGGGCCAAAAGGCTAACACATCCTACAATATCAGTCACACACTAAAAAAACATGGCCGCCAGCATTCAGTCAAATTTCAGCAGCTAATAACATCAAATCTGAATGGCTGACTGTTACAAAACTTGAGATATTTGTAGACAGTGTTAGAATGAGGCTGTGTACCAAGTTTTATGACAATCGGCAACAAGGTGGCGCTATAACAAGGACATTTACATTTTCAACAATAACTCCGCAACTGAGTTGAACAAAAAGTTATCGAAGGAATTGAACGTTGAAGCATAGCGAAGATATAAGCCAACGAATGCCGTTTTGTGCGTATTGACCAATATCTACCAAAGGAAAAGGCCAAATGTTACGAAACATGGTACGCATGTACATTTTGCATCTGCATACAAAATCGTGAAAACATTTGCCTATAGGGGGCGCTACAACAACAAAAAAAGCTCATAACTCCACAACTGAAGTTGAAAATTGGTATGCTTCTTGTAGGGGCCAAATGCTAACATATCCTACAATATGACTCAGACAAATAAAACAACATGGCCGCCAGCAGCCAATCAAATTTCAGCAAAATGACTGTAAAAATGGTGTGAATCATTCAGAAATGCTCAAGTGTTGTGAACTTTTCGAGTGAACTGTCCCTTTAAGAAACCTGACAGAGATACCAGCACACCAGATGCAGGTGTGCATTTCATCAGGCTAACACTGGCACGATAATACATGACTTTCAGCTCGTTTGCTGACTTTGTCATTACAGATATTTCACTGTTTATTTGAAACATGCGTCACCTGCAATCCAAGAGTGCATTAACCGGTTTGTTATCCGCATGTGACGTTTGATAAGAGCGAGTAAACTCTGCACTGCAGGTTTAGTCTTGTCTGTAAACAACGTTAGCCGGGATTTTAATTCTCAGTCCGTGTCTGTCAGATGTAAAAGCGGATTAATGATCATTAGACAAAACGGCTGGAACGCAGACTGCTAAATGATAGATAAATAGTCTCTCATTATTGATTGGATTCTCTCAGTTGGAGTCTCAGCGGGAATTCAGTGGCTGCATTAGCCGAGATAACAGTTACTGATGACAGGACTCACAATGTTAGCATCCATGCTACAAATTCAAAGGTCAATCCCTGAATGTCAGCAGTGATGGACAATATAAACCGTTTGAATGTTCATCATGCTGCTTATAACTGCTAATGTTAAAGACTGGGCTTGTGTTTCGACTGCAACATTGTGTCTTATAAGATCTCATTTTGCTTCTGGATACAGTTCTAGCGTACACTTACTGAGTAATTCACTGTATATACTGTTTCCCTGTTTACTATTTGTTTGAAATGGAACGGGAAACTGAATATAGGATGAATGCATTTCGAACAGTAGGATGCTACATTGTTGCCACATCAGTTAAAATGTCTGAACTTGTGGCATTCCGGTGAGATAATGAGCCAATAATGATGTTGAAAATCATGTTTGTTTGTTGTCTCTGGTTCATTTATTGCACAGGAAATGGAAAGTCACATTTACGCTCTGTTGTATATACTGTTCATTTACACATATAGACACATTTGGCACTTTTCCGCTGCACGTTATGGTTCGACTCCGCTTGCTTTGCTTTTCTGAGCTTGCTTTTCCACTGCAGTTTAGTGCCGCCTCAATGTGGGTGGGATTATAGGCTGCAACACGTTGAATATAACTGCATTAAAGATGCAACAGGTTGAATATAACCGCATTAAAGATGCAACGGGTTGAATATAACCGCATTAAAGATGCAACGCGTTGAATATAACCGCATTAAAGATGCAACTCTTTGAATATAACCGCATTAAAGATGCAACGCATTCAATGTAACTGCAATAATGATGCATTGGGTTAAATATAACTGCATTAAAGATGCAACGCGTTAAATATAACCGCATTAAATATGCAACGCATTAAATATAACCGCATTAAAGATGCAACGCATTAAATATAACTGCATTAAAGATGCAACGCGTTAAATATAACCGCATTAAAGATGCAACACGTTAAATATAACCGCATTAAATATGCAACGCGTTAAATATAACCGCATTAAAGATGCAACGCATTAAATAAAACCGCATTAAAGATGCAACGCGTTAAATAAAACCGCACTAAATATGCAACGCGTTAAATGTTTGTATTATTACCTCATAATTTGTGATTTACATCAGCTGAAGCTGTTTGTAAAGTTCAGATTGTATCTGTGTAATTCTTCCTCTCATCAGTCGTGAACTGCAGTGCTGCTCTCACACATCATCATTAGGGCCCAAGCCTTGAAAAGGCAAGGCCCTATTGATTTCGTTAGGATTACTATTATTATTATTTTTTTTATGACTATTGGGGCTCTTAACGTGCTCAAAAACTCTTGAAACTTTGCACACGGGTCAGAACCCGCGGCCATTAGGGCCGGGCTGAAGCTGGTACCGGGGCGTGGCAGGGGGGCTCGAGGGTGCCCCCTCGAACGGGGTCCGAAAACTTGGTCCATAAATCGAACACGCTTGCATGTAATAATATGAAACTCGGTACACATATAGATCTCATCATTTCATATATCCTTTATACTTTCACTTTTTACCTCAGGCCAACTGGAAATCATCTATTTAGGGTTTTTTGGAAAACGCATGCAATGGAATTTGAAATACTCCTCCTAGAGAATTCCACCAATCGCCACGAAACTCGATCAGCATGAAGTCAAGACATTGAGGATGAAAAATTGCTGGCGGATTTTTGATATGTCGAACGGTTTGGCCGTGGCGAGGAAACGAATTGATGGCGCGAAAAGAGAAACAGGAAGTGTGTTATAACTTCTGCATACATTAATTTATCTCGATGAAACTTCAGCAGTGTGTTCGCTGTAACAGGCCGATCGCATGGATGTGACTATTGTGAGTCAAAGTTATAGCGCCACCAACTGGCAGAAGGAAGTGTGTCACTTTCAAAATGCTTTAAAATCACCCTCTTATTTTTACCCGATTTACTTAAAACTTTAGGTGTATAATGTAAACACACGGCAGATGTAGACATGTGAAAGGATTATTGATATCTTCGATACTGTTGCCGCGGCAACGCTTCAAACTCGAATATTCTTTTTTGATGCTTTTGAGACTCTTAGCATACTTGAAATTGCATGAAACTCGACAGACACATCACATTTATTAGCCAGTAGACGTGTGCAAAGTTTCAGAAACGGGCGTGGTGCAGGGGCTCAGTAGCGCCACCTTTTGACAAAAGTGGGGGGGTTGCTTTACACTTTGACCCACAGTCACAAAACTCAGTAATTATATTGTTCTCATCGAGCCGGACAACGTTCTAATTTACAGTCATTAGCTCAGACAAACAGAAAGTCAGATATTTTGGTTTGAATGTGGATGTTTTGGAGAATTTTCTCTCCCTCTCTCACTGACCCTACGTCTCTCTGTGTCTGGGGGGAGGGGGGTGATTTTGCTGAAGAGTGAAAATGCTTTTATTTTTGTTTTTCAAGGTTTTGGGGCCCTTAACATGCTCGAAAACTCTTGAAACTTTGCACACGGCTCAGAACCCGCGGCCATCAGGGCCGGGCTGAAGATGGTACCCGGGCGTGGCAGGGGGGCTCGACAGCGCCCCCTGGAATGGGATTCGAACACTTGTCCATATATCAAACATGCTTGCATGTAATGATATGAAACTCGGTACACTTCTAGATCTCATCGGGCCGAACAACTTTCGTGCTCTAAGTTTTACGCCAGCCCAACAGGAAGTCGGCTATTATGGGTTGTTTGGAAACATATGCTCTGGAATTATATATATTCCTCTTAGAGAATGAATCCAATCGCCACCAAACTCGGTCAGCATGAAGTCAAGACATTGAGGATGCTACATTGCGGACGGATTTTTGATATCTCGAATGTTTTGGCCGTGGCGAGGAAATTAATTTATGACTAAAAAAAGGACACATAAAGTGTGTTATAACTTAGTTAGTTCTATCTACAGTTACAAAACTCGGCGTGTATATTGTTCTCGTCAAGCCGAACAACTTTATAATTTACAGTCATTAGCTCCGACCAACAGACAGTCAGATATTTTGGTTTGAATGTGGAACATATAGCAAATGAACTTTGAAGCTCCAAAAAGCACATAAAGGTAGCATAAAAGCAAGGAAGTGTGTTATAACTTCTGCATACATTAATTGATCTCGATGAAACCGCAGCAGTGTGATCGCTGGAAGAGGCCGATCACAGATGTGACTATTGTGAGTCAAAGTTATAGCGCCACCAACAGGCAGAAGGAAGTGTGTCACTTTCAAAATGCTTTGAAATCACCCTCTTATTTTACCCGGTTTACTTAAAACTTTATGTGTATAATGTAAACACACGGCAGATGTGGACGTGCCCTTTTTTCTGGGGTGTTTTTTTTTATTTATTTTTTATAAATAAATTAATATATATATTCCTGTTTGCGCACAGCTTCCCTGTCAAACAAATATATTTATTAAATAAAAAATCAAAACATCAGGTCGGTAGATGAGATTTTGTCGATAACCGCCCTCCCTCCCTCCCTCCGCGTCGTGTACAGTGCCTCGAATATACAGCTAATTAGCCAAACGCAAGTATAGTTAACTTGTGTCTTGCTAACATTCATGACTCATGAGCTACTAGCTAATGTAATAGGTTAGCTAAAGTCTAGCTAAGGCAATATATCATGGCCATACAGGCCAATATACTGTACTTATTGGAGACATTACAGGTGAATACAGTCACATTTGTGTGATGTACTTAACATAATGATAAATAATCTTAAGATATTATATTGTATGCTATGTATTGTGAATACACCCATGTTAAACATAGAAATGTACTTCCATTGCATATCATAGGAACACATAAGCGTAAATTATAATTACATTGATAAACCTGTACAAAGACCTCCAGATAAATACTGGCCTTCTGGATTAACACATTTAAGTGCTGCAAAAGATATTGACCTATGACATCCTATGACATAAATTATACTACATTTGAATTACCTCATAGATGTGACTATTGTGGTTCACGGTCATAGGCCCTGTCCTAAATGGCACACTTCATATGAATTTTCAGTCTTGTGTACTTATTCCATGTGTCCATTAACTCCATGAGACCGTAGCGTGTGTCATTTTTCATTTTAGGTATCGGAAGGGTGCTCACGCATACTTTGTGGTTGATATGTGCCCTCCTTGCGCACATTTGCAGAGCACACACTTATGCAAGCTCTACAGCACACATCTTCTCGACAGTCAAAGCGAGGTTATGTTATTGCCCATCGTGCACAGCGACCCTAAAGGCACGGGGGTGGCGGTGCCACCGGCTTGGGCCCGCCATCGCTGCTTGCAGCTATATTTACAGTTGAATTTGATCTCATGTTATGTTAAATGACATCAAACGACAATTCGACAAGGAACATTTTTGTCAACAATTTTGTATTGTCGCTGTTCCCGTTGACTAATCGTTCCAGCCCTAATTCTAATAGGCTAAAGGAGTGTGTTCAACACTAGTACAGAGTATAATATAGGCCACATTATTATCTGAATAGTGGTTTTATGTCATGTTACAGCATATGTAAGAAACAGAGGTACTTTAGAGTATATAAAGTATGCATATATTAGTATAGGTTTGATCAGTCCAGAGCTGTATGGTGAGTTTCAGTTGCTGTCCAGTAGTTCTTCTCATTTCTCTCTTTTATGGATCAGCATGCCGTGGCACGATTCCTTTGGCATTTACTCTCCCGTCTGCGTCTGCATGCACTGTCCACTTCCCCTGAAATGCGCCGAGATAGAACTGCACCGGCCGCATACTGATGACATTCTCTGCTCATGCACTCACCTTCCTCCTCTATAAGCCCTGAGAAACAGCTCGCGGTCGGGGATCTGACCCCAACAAAACACCTCCATCATCTCTCGATTCACTGCCTCCATATGTCCTGCTGGAACGACACGGATGGAGCACCAATTCCTCCTCCGCCGGACACGGGATGTGTTCAGAGTGGAATACGAGCTTGCTGCTTAAATACTGCCAGTGTCACAAAATTTGGTAACCGCGTAAAAACATTGACAACAAAATACAAATTAATCTCTTCAGTAATCAGAATACTTTTTAAATGTAACTGCATGTTACAAAATGTAACTGTAATGGAATATTTAGTATTTTAAATATGTAATCCTGTTACTTGTATTCAGTTACTCCCCAACCCTGGTCGTATGTCATCGAGGCATTCTTTGCGTTTACCATAGATGACATCAAACGTTAGTTGCAGGTTTTATTTGCATGATGATATCTGGACAACACTCGCTGAATGAATGATGTCATAGTACTGTTTGAACTATAATAATGGCATCTGTGTTGCTGTTTCGCTCTTGTGTACAAAGTCTCTGATCAGCTGCTCTGTCTCAATGTAATCTAAAATCTTTGAGCACAGCGACGCTCCTCTCGGGACACGAGCGCTGAGCTCATGTGAAATTCAGATGCTCGCAGTGATTGAAGATTCAATCCTGCAGCCCGGTTCATACGCATCACCCGTTGGGAGAGGAAGTAAAGCGTTGTTTAGCGGTCGTGATGGAGTGGCAGTGGACGGGCTCTGACAGGAGCATGCTCGGTGTTTGATTGAACGCCCGCTGCAGCTCTCAGAACACCTCTCAGGTCAGTTTACCACCTGCAGCGGGTCTGACGCGGGCACTGACTCCACCGAGAACACCAGATGTGTTTTTTCATCGCATTACTGGTGAGAAACCCCACTGTGGCCTTATGCGACTGAATGTTTTTCATTATGGGAACTGTAATGAAGGATTATTTTAGGAGATATTTATATTTGTGGAGATGTTCGCTGTCCTTTCCTCGCCATTTTGTTGTCCGTTCTGCATAACGCAGATGCAACGCGTTAAAAATAACAGGATTAAAGATGCAACACGTTAAATATAACCGCATTAAAGATGTAACACGTTGAATATAACCACATTAAATATAACCGCATTAAAGATGCAACACGTTGAATATAACCACATTAAAGATGCAACACGTTGAATATAACCACATTAAAGATGCAACACGTTAAATATAACCGCATTAAAGATGCAACGCGTTGAATATCACCACATTAAAGATGCAACGCGTTAAATATAACCGCATTAAAGATGCAACGCGTTGAATATCACCACATTAAAGATGCAACACGTTGAATATAACCGCATTAAAGATGCAACACATTGAATATAACCGCATTAAAGATGCAACACGTTGAATATAACCACATTAAAGATGCAACACGTTAAATATAACCGCATTAAAGATGCAACACGTTGAATATAACCGCATTAAAGATGCAACGCGTTGAATATAACCGCATTAAAGGTGCAACACGTTGAATATAACCGCATTAAAGATGCAACACGTTAAATATAACCGCATTAAAGATGCAGCGCGTTAACTCTTTCCCCGCCAGCATTTTTAAAAAAATGTTGCCAGCCACCGCCAGGGTTTTTGACGATTTTCGCTAAACTTTAATGGCCCGCAGAATATTTTCTTCCATGAATATATGAAGATGCTATATATCACAATAAAGATCTGAGCCTCTGCTTTTAGGCAAAAAAAATGATTTTATTTTATCTTAATATGTTCTTTTTTTATTGCGACTTGAACAGAGGTAGGTTTTGTCAAAAACAACATTTCAGACAAAAAGCTGATAAAAAGGCATGTTTATGTCTGATATTTTGAGCTTCTCAATACTCCACTTCTTCATTTTTGTGACGATCGCAGTCTGTTTCTTTGATCAAAGAGTTGCGTACTCTTTCAAAACATGCGGAGGGGTCTTCCTTACCGTATAACACCTAAAACACGGAAACCCGTACAATTCTGTGTTTGGCGGGGAAGCGTTTTTTCATAAAACACGGAAAATTCTGTGTTTGGCGGGCTAAGAGTTAAATATAACCGCATTAAAGATGCAACACGTTAAATATAACCGCATTAAATATAACCGCATTAAAGATGCAACACGTTAAATATAACCGCATTAAATATAACCGCATTAAAGATGCAACACGTTAAATATAACCGCATTAAAGATGCAACACGTTGAATATAACCGCATTAAAGATGCAACACGTTAAATATAACCGCATTAAAGATGCAACACGTTAAATATAACCGCATTAAATATAACCGCATTAAAGATGTAACATGTTAAATATAACCGCATTAAAGATGCAACGCGTTGAATATAACCACATTAAAGATGCAACGCGTTAAATATAACAGCATTAAAGATGCAACGCGTTAAATATAACCACATTAAAGATGCAACGCGTTAAATATAACCGCATTAAAGATGCAACACGTTGAATATAACTGCATTAAAGATGTAAAACGTTAAATATAACCACATTAAAGATGCAACGCGTTGAATATAACCACATTAAAGATGCAACGCGTTAAATATAACCGCATTAAAGATGCAACACGTTGAATATAACCGCATTAAAGATGCAACACGTTAAATATAACCGCATTAAAGATGTAACACGTTGAATATAACCACATTAAAGATGCAACGCGTTGAATATAACCGCATTAAAGATGCAACACGTTGAATATAACCGCATTAAAGATGCAACACGTTAAATATAACCGCATTAAAGATGCAACGCGTTAAATATAACCGCATTAAAGATGCAACGCGTTGAATATAACCGCATTAAAGATGCAACGCATTAAATATAACTGCAATAATGATGCAACTCGTTGAATATAACCACATTAAAGATGCAACGCATTAAATATAACCGCATTAAAGATGCAACGTGTTAAATATAACTGCATTAAAGATGCAACGCGTTGATTATAACCGCATTAAAGATGCAACACTTTAAAAATAACCGCATTAAAGATGCAACACTTTAAAAATAACTGCATTAAAGATGCAACACGTTAAATATACCTCCTAAAATAATTAAAAAAGGATTATTTTAGGAGATATTTATATTTGTGGAGATGTTTGCTGTCCTTTCCTCGCAATTTTTGTGGTCCGTTCTGCAGCAGCTCATTTTAGCTTATTGCAGCCTCCAGTCTGACCCTGATCGGCCCCGAAGTGCATCAGCCCACCGGGAAAATGCCCGGTATGCCAGATTACCAGTCCAGCCCTGCGTCTCGCTGCTCAACAGCAGCTGCTTCTTTATACAGCTAGACTTTACGTTATAGGTCAAGTCTTGTATGTGGAACGGAACCGAATTTACAGTGATTT
>NC_068278.1:60416299-60431299 GCF_025860055.1 Xyrauchen texanus | reverse complement strand
CTTGCTCCCTATTTAGTGCATGACTTAACCTCCAGTGTGCTGTCTGTCTGCACTGGTCTCAGAACAGTTATAGGAGAGCTATAGGATGCTCCCTTGCTCCCTATTTAGTGCATGACTTAACCTCCAGTGTGCTGTCTGTCTGCACTGGTCTCAGAACAGTTATAGAGAGATATTGGATGCTCCCTTGCTCCCTATTTAGTGCATGACTTAACCTCCAGTGTGCTGTCTGTCTGCACTGGTCTCAGAACAGTTATAGAGAGCTATAGGATGCTCCCTTGCTCCCTATTTAGTGCATGACTTAACCTCCAGTGTGCTGTCTGTCTGCACTGGTCTCAGAACAGTTATAGGAGAGATATAGGATGGTCCCTTGCTCCCTGTTTAGTGCATGACTTAACCTCCAGTGTGCTGTCTGTCTGCACTGGTCTCAGAACAGTTATAGAGAGATATTGGATGCTCCCTTGCTCCCTATTTAGTGCATGACTTAACCTCCAGTGTGCTGTCTGTCTGCATTGGTCTCAGAACAGTTATAGGAGAGCTATAGGATGCACCCTTGCTCCCTATTTAGTGCATGACTTAACCTCCAGTGTGCTGTCTGTCTGCGCTGGTCTCAGAACAGTTATAGGAGAGCTATATTATGCTCCCTTGCTCCCTATTTAATGTATGACTTAACCTCCAGTGTGCTGTCTGTCTGCACTGGTCTCAGAACAGTTATAGGAGAGCTATAGGATGCTCCCTTGCTCCCTATTTAGTGCATGACTTAACCTCCAGTGTGCTGTCTGTCTGCACTGGTCTCAGAACAGTTATAGGAGAGTTATAGGATGCTCCCTTGCTCCCTATTTAGTGTATGACTTAACCTCCAGTGTGCTGTCTGTCTGCACTGGTCTCAGAACAGTTATAGGAGAGCTATAGGATGCTCCCCTGCTCCCTATTTAGTGCATGACTTAACCTCCAGTGTGCTGTCTGTCTGCACTGGTCTCAGAACAGTTATAGGAGAGATATAGGATGCTCCCTTGCTCCCTGTTTAGTGCATGACTTAACCTTCAGTGTGCTGTCTGTCTGCACTGGTCTCAGAACAGTTATAGAGAGATATTGGATGCTCCCTTGCTCCCTATTTAGTGCATGACTTAACCTCCAGTGTGCTGTCTGTCTGCACTGGTCTCAGAACAGTTATAGGAGAGCTATATTATGCTCCCTTGCTCCCTATTTAATGTATGACTTAACCTCCAGTGTGCTGTCTGTCTGCACTGGTCTCAGAACAGTTATAGGAGAGCTATATTATGCTCCCTTGCTCCCTATTTAATGTATGACTTAACCTCCAGTGTGCTGTCTGTCTGCACTGGTCTCAGAACAGTTATAGGAGAGCTATAGGATGCTCCCTTGCTCCCTATTTAGTGCATGACTTAACCTCCAGTGTGCTGTCTGTCTGCACTGGTCTCAGAACAGTTATAGGAGAGCTATAGGATGCTCCCTTGCTCCCTATTTAATGTATGACTTAACCTCCAGTGTGCTGTCTGTCTGCACTGGTCTCAGAACAGTTATAGGAGAGCTATAGGATGCTCCCTATTTAGTGCATGACTTAACCTCCAGTGTGCTGTCTGTCTGCACTGGTCTCAGAACAGTTATAGGAGAGCTATAGGATGCTCCCTTGCTCCCTATTTAATGTATGACTTAACCTCCAGTGTGCTGTCTGTCTGCACTGGTCTCAGAACAGTTATAGGAGAGCTATAGGATGCTCCCTATTTAGTGCATGACTTAACCTCCAGTGTGCTGTCTGTCTGCACTGGTCTCAGATCAGTTATAGGAGAGCTATAGGATGCTCACTTGTTCAAATAAAATGATACATTATGAATTGTGAATTAATATGTGGAGTGATCCAAACATCATCTGCAGCTGAAACTGAACTTTTGGTTGGATATTATTGATCAATATTTCATGGACATTTGTGGCCAGACCAACACTAAACCTGCCTAGACCAGCATTGGAGTTGCATGCTGGTTAAGTGTTTTATTAAATACCTCTCCAAGGAATAATTATCACAGTTTATTCCAGTAGAGTTCAGAAGCTGCATTGCTTCTGTGTCATGTTGAGTATATTTCAGTAAAGTGCCGTTTTAATGGATGAGTCGACACTATTTATAAATTCTGATGGCAGCTGAAGTTGAACAGAAACTCAGCCCTTGAAACGCACTGAATCCTACAGCAAAGGGTGTTTGCGTGTCCTCAACCTTTATCTATAATGCTGTTATGGCCAATTACATTTCAATAATATCTCCATCTGCTGTAAATGTGCTTTTCAGGGACTTTATTTCATAAATTACCATGTACATTTCCCCAGATCAGCAAAACTACTTAATTATGCATGTTTATGTAAACTAGCGTGCAGAAGACCTTTCCTCTGCGAGGAGAACACCGTCATTCATATTACAGATGGTCGCTAATGAAGACTATAGGACAAATATAGAGTGCTCGGATACATTTATACAAATGAGATGTCTGAGATGTGAGTCCAGGCTTTACGTTTCCATGGAAACAAATGGACATTTCTCTAAAAGCGGTTGCATTAAGGACTATGGAGGTTCATGTTTAAATGTATACACACTTGAAACTTTGTGAGTTATTAAGTGGCATTTAGTCCTTTTGAAGACGGAATGTCACGTTGAATGTGATAATGGTGGGAATATGGTGGCATATGTTTGTCCTGTGGGCACGTGTGTACAGATGTTGTTACTGTCACTTTAAATCAGTTTATTACCCTCTCGGGCATCTCTAAACATGTGTACATGCGCTGCGTGGTTGTGTAATTATTTGACAAAATATAGCACACCCTACTTATTGATTGATTGGTTTATGTAACAGTAAATGTTAAAATACATATAACATGCTTGAACACGTCACATCCAGCCATCTTAATGAAAGGCCAAAGAAAGCAAATAAATCTTTAAACGAGCTTTAAAGGTGTCTACGGTCGAAGTGGCTCTAATTGCAATTGGCAAACCATTCCACAGCCTTGGACCTGTGACAGAAAAGGCTCGATCACCTTTAAGCTTCAAGGTGACCTTGGAATGGTAAGAAGCGCTTTGGTCTCTGATCTTAACAATCCAGACGACCGATAAAGGAACAATCAGATCAGAAACATAAGCTGGAGCTAGACCAATCACATCCTTACAAACATACAATATAGTCTTATATTTAATCTTGAACTTAACCGGCAGCCAGCGAAGAGAGGCCAGTATTAGGATGATGTGGTCCCATTTTTTCGCAGCCTGGCCGCCGCATTCTGAACCAAATGCAACCTTGCAATCAAAGCTTGATTGGTCCATGCATAAAGAATATTGCAATAATCTAAATGCAGTGAAATAGTGGTGGTGGGGTAGTGGAATAAAGCACATAGCTGGTACTCAGAAGGTTGCTGGTTTGATCCCCACAGCCACCACCATTGTGTCCTTGAGTAAGACACTTAACTCCAGGTTGCTCCGGGGATTGTCCCTGTTATAAGTGCTCTGTATAAATACATTGGTACTCAGAAGGTTGCTGGTTTGATCCCCACAGTCACCACCATCGTGTCCTTGAGTAAGACACTTAACTCCAGGTTGCTCCAGGGGGATTGTCCCTGTAATAAGTGCACTGTAAGTCACTTTGGATAAAAGCGTCTGCCAAATGCATAAATGTAAATGTAAAAGAGTTCAAAAGCCTTGGGTTTAGCAGGGCAGCACACATGTATGTTAAAATCACCAAGAATTAAGATATTGTCACACATGGGAACACAATTCTGAAAACGACACAACGAAATCAATCTATATATCAAGGCACACAGAACAGATCTATATGCATCAAGCCTCAGTAATTGTATATTATAGTTAATATACAGTAATAATACAGTAATTTATAGCTCCCAGTCTGCACTAGACTGCCTTTAAATTGTTTTTTTTTTAAAACACATGCTTTTCCCCTTCCCTGTCTAGCAGATCTTGGAGTACTAAAAAACTTTACATCCCAGCGAGGACAAATTCAGTAAAGGGGCTTAACTCCTGGACATTGAGCCAATTATTGCATGATGAATTATTGCATCAATCTCAAACATCTGCTGATCAGGAACCACATCGAACCACATTGATTCAAAACCCTCACGAACTACCATAACAACAACAACAACAACAACATGTGCGTTAAGTCATGGCATCCGCTCATGTTATGTCTTGCAGCACAATAGTAAAGATTAAAATAGAAATCATCACAAATGAAATTGGAATTATGCAATTGTCTGTCAGAGTACCTCGGTCGTAATTTTCCTCATGAGCAACTTAAATTCTGAAATCCTTCTCTGTCATAGGTCAAGAAGCGCTAACAAAACTAAAAACAATAAAAAGCCACAACATGTATGTTAGATCCTATACTATCTAAGCTCTTAAAAGAGGTATCTCCTGTAATCTCAGAACCTCTTCTTAATATCATTAACTCCTCGCTATGCTTAGGACATGTCCCAAGAAACTTTAAAATGGCAGTTATCAAACCTCTTATTAAGAAGCCACAACATAATCCTGGAGAACTTGCTAATTATAGACCGATTTCAAATCTCCCGTTTATGTCAAAAATACTAGAAAAGGTAGTATCCTCCCAAATATGTTCATTTCTACAGAGAAATAGTATATATGAAGAATTTCAATCAGGATTTAGGCCTCATCACAGTACAGAGACTGCACTTATCAGAGTTACACATGACTCTTATCATCTGATCGCGGCTGCATTTCTCTTCTAGTGCTTTTAGATCTTAGTGCTGCATTCGACATGATAGATCACGACATTCTCTTCAATAGGCTGGAGAATTATGTTGCATCTGTGGAGTTGCATTAGCATGGTTTAGGTCATATTTAGCAGATCACTACCACTTTGTCTGAGTAAATGACGAATTGTCAAACCAAACAAAAGTAAAATATGGAGTGCCACATGGATCAGTTTTAGGGCTTCTGCTTTTCTCCATGTATATGCTTCCCCTGGGAGATATTATCAGGAATCGTGGAATAAGTTTCCACTGCTATGCCGACGATACACAACTTTATATTTCTTCTAAACCTGACAAAATTTGACTCTTGAAATGGGATACGTAGACTATCAATTAATTGCCAACAAATCCCTTCATCAGTCAATTAACAAGGATTAATCATTAATCTTACAGTTCATACAAAAAGTTTGTTTAAACACTGACCCTTAGGGTGGGGTTAGTCAGAGGGGAACTGGCCCACACAGCGAGTCTGGTTTAGGGTTAGGGTGGGGTTAGTCAGAGTGGAACTGGCCCACACAGTGAGTCTGGTTTAGGGTTATGTTGGGGTTAGTCAGAGAGGAACTGGCCCACACAGCGAGTCTGGTTTAGGGTTAGGGTGGGGTTAGTCAGAGGGGAACTGGCCCCTACAGCGAGTCTGGTTTAGGGTTAGGGTGGGGTTAGTCAGAGGGGAACTGGCCCCCACAGTGAGTCTGGTTTAGGGTTAGGGTGGGGTTAGTCAGAGGGGAACTGGCCCACACAGCGAGTCTGGTTTAGGGTTAGGGTGGGGTTAGCCAGAGGGGAACTGGCCCCCACAGCGAGTCTGGTTTAGGGTTAGGGTGGGGTTAGTCAGAGTGGAACTGGCCCCTACAGCGAGTCTGGTTTAGGGTTAGGGTGGGGTTAGTCAGAGGGGAACTGGCCCCCACAGTGAGTCTGGTTTAGGGTTAGGTTGGGGTTAGTCAGAGGGGAACTGGCCCCCACAGTGAGTCTGGTTTAGGGTTAGGGTGGGGTTAGTCAGAGGGGAACTGGTCCCCACAGTGAGTCTGGTTTAGGGTTAGGGTGGGGTTAGTCAGAGGGGAACTGGCCCCCACAGTGATTCTGGTTTAGGGTCAGGGTGGGGTTAGTCAGAGGGGGACTGGCCCCCACAGTGAGTCTGGTTTAGGGTCAGGGTGGGGTTAGTCAGAGGGGAACTGGCCCCCACAGTGAGTTTGGTTTAGGGTCAGGGTGGGGTTAGTCAGAGGGGAACTGGCCCCCACAGTGAGTTTGGTTTAGGGTCAGGGTGGGGTGAGTCAGAGGGGAACTGGCCCCCACAGGGAGTCTGGTTTAGGGTTAGGGTGGGGTTAGTCAGAGGGTAACTGGCCCCCACAGTGAGTCTGGTTTAGGGTTAGGTTGGGGTTAGTCAGAGGGGAACTGGCCCCCACAGTGAGTCTGGTTTAGGGTTAGGGTGGGGTTAGTCAGAGGGGAACTGGCCCCCACAGTGAGTCTGGTTTAGGGTTAGGGTGGGGTGAGTCAGAGGGGAACTGGCCCCCACAGTGAGTCTGGTTTAGGGGAACATATTTTGTAATATTTATAGATATTACAGTTTCATTTTCTGTAAAGCTCCTTTGAAAAGATGTGTGTTGTGAAAAGAGCTATACAAATAAAACTGACTTGACATCTCTACATGTGCCTGTCACAAATGATCATCTTTTGTTACTCACGGAAAGCTTATTTCAATCTCTAAATAACTGGGGCTGGTGGTATGACATGCTGAATTTATGCCATGCCAGAATGTGATCGCATTTGCCACCACAATGTCATAATTACCAGCAGAAATCTCTAGATTTTCTATAAGCCTTGACTCATGACGAAAGGTAATTGGTATTTATCATAATAACATTGTACAGTCAACATACACAATTAAATACACAGTTTATTTTGTTCACGTTTTGTGTACTGATGATAAAGAGTAGTTTAAAAGCTTGTCAGATAATAAGACTTGACATCATTCTCTGTAGCAGCACCACAATAATAAAATGAAGCTCTTAATTTAGTTATACAAGCTTAAAGCTTTCTTTATATCCGTGAAATCAAAATATGAAATTGTCCAGCAAGAACACCAATATCACTTTGCTCTGCAATTATCATAAGTTGGCACTTCCCTGGAGTATTGAAGGCGGGCATCAGTAACGTAACCATCTCGGCCATCTAAGTATTTGCATCCATTCATGTAGTGTGTAATATTGTGGAATGCACCGCAAGAAAACTGAATGGTCCACGAAAAGACAGTTCTCAATCTAAGACTTGTGTAGCAGACGATTCAACTGGAGCAAATCGGATGAAAAGAGAGCGGCAAACCCATTGGCACACATCAGTGATCACTCGAAGGGGTCATTTCACACACCATTCATTCTGAGATGACAGTTTTATGTCCTCCCGAATGTGCCATGGGGAAAAACACACACCTCTGGCTGCCGGTTAACTAAAGGCCAGCAGCAACATCCATTCATTCAGCCGGACAGATAGAGCAGACTTCACCTTTAATCAAATAGTCGCTGCAAAGCCCTTCTGCGCACTTGACATAATGCCGATACCTGGATGAGGCTGTGAATACAGCTAAACTAGACAGGACTCTGTTCTTACACGAGCTATTCCCATATGGAACAGCAGTTCAGAGTTTGAGATATGACCATGTGCAGTATTGGTGTGTGGATACCTGTCGATCAGCTGTGAAATCCTCTTAGCATGTATTTCCATTCCCTTACAGTTATTTTATAGATTCCGCACATATCGAAGTGGCCCTCTAATCCATTATGAATTAACGTTCAGCCCCTGAGGTGGGGGCCATTGATTCCAGGAAAGCAAAATACCAAAAGCTAAAGCTAATCCAGACACTGAGGGTGTTTTCAGACCTGTAGCTCATTTTTAGTCTTGGTTCGGTTCGCTTTCACAAGGCAACATTTATAAATGGACCAAAACTGTGTTAATAAGTCACATGTCTCCTCATTGATCAGGATGTTATCATGGTTTTATAACATTTCTCCAGTGTGGTTAAGGTCACAGAATGCTTGTTCCAGTCAGAGGTTGCGCTGCAAGTAAACATTATCCGTCAGCCAGATGGATATGAGTTATAAAACTGATGTCTGTTATTTGTATTCGTTTTTATCCTCTCAGGCACGTTTAACGGTAGCCAGCTGGTACGATCGACAGTTTGAATCCTGCTCGGGGCATGTCAAGTAGGACCGGTACCACTGGTGCCGTGATGTTTAGGGGGGTGAGTGTAATAGTAGCTAGCTGATATGTGATAGCTGTGCAGTGTGTAAACCCCACTCTCCTGACCTTAAGAGATGCACTAGCAACGAGGCTAGGGGCCATGCCTTTTATAGCCTCCTTGCTAGCGTGCTTGGGGCAGGTCAAGTAGGACTGGTACCACTGGTGCCGTGATGTTTAGGGGGTGAATGTAATGGTAGCTAGCTGGTACGTGATAGCTCTGCAGTGTGTAAACTTCACACTCCTGGCTTTAAATGATGCATTAGCAATCAAGGCTAGGGGCCATGCCTTTTATAGCCTCCTTGCTAATGCGTCCAACTCCCATGCCAGGGATCGCCGGTTTGAATTCCGCTCCCACAGGTAACAAACGCACACACAAGCACACACATACAAACACTAGAAAGAATGAAGCCACGTAAGGATCATTTTTATCTGTCATAAAGTTGCTGACATCGTCCTTCCTGTGTCTGTTCTGCTGCTGTCATAATAGAAAAGGAATTGTTCTAAAATTACCTCAGGAACTCCTATTTTAGATGTACAATTATATTTAATATGGTCGCCAAAAAAGCTATATCCACGTTTTGATTATTAGTTACATGTGATGTGCTGACCTACAGATATCTTCTTGGCAGATCCATCGGGGATGCTCATGAGCTCATGCTCATTTGTATAGCATTATTATTGGTTCGTTGGTCTGTTGGGTCGGATTGCATCCTCACTGCAAGGGAACCGCTCCAGAGTTTGTTTGCAATCAGCCCAAGACTGCCTCGTCTTGCAGATCTGATGTGTGGTTGTTTTTCTGAAATATCTGACCACTTATATAAAAAACTTTTAGTCCCTCCAATTATTCAACATTGGAGGGACTAAAGGTTAAATAAATAATTGAAAGACCCATGTTGATCGACCTCAAATCTGACTTTTGTGGAAAGACGCTTCCTTTTCGATTGGTTACAAAAGGCCACAAATTTGCAGCTTGTTATTTTCACGTGCAAATTAGCTTTTAACTCGCTGTAAATGTTTGCCAGAGGTTTGCAGCTCTTCAACGGTAGTGGTGAGCTTCCGGCAAACCTTTGGCAACAATGGGGAATTTGCTGCAAGTTTGTCAGTGATCAGTGTCGAATTTGCCATGAACTCTCGATTTTTGTAAGGGTGATGGTTGTGGCTTTGGTTTACCAGCTTGTGTAGAATATGTTTTGGGTCTGAGGTGCTTCAGGACAGTTTTCTCAATTGTAGTTCTGGGGACCCACTTATTTTACACACCCAGTTCAGATGATTGAGCCTCCAGTAACAAGCTTATCAGTTGAATCGGGTGTATTGGACATCCAAAATGCACGGTGCTTAAGGAGAGCAATAGATCAAAGCAGACATCAAACAACTCCCTACTTCCTTTACCGAACTGCTGCAGCTGCTCTCTCTCTCTTCCTCTCTCTCTCTCTCTCTCTCTCTCGTTCTGTCTCTCCCTCACTCTGTCTCGCATCTCCCTGGAGGTTGTAGCTAGAACTAGGCAGGCGTGTTTGTCACCGCTCACCTTTGCTCCTGCAACAGAGGGAGGCTGATTAAAACGGGAGCTCTTGTTGGATCAGTCTAGATTAAAAGGTGTCACTGCAATTCTGGCCTGTGGCTGTTATGGCTCTCCAAGTCTAGGGAACAGATTTCACATGGAAGCATGAGCGACTGTGAGGAAAAAGAGAGAGTGCTTGGAGACCGCAGCTGTTTCAGAGTCTCACTTAGAATTAGAAACACTGGGATTTGTGTGACCGACCCCAGAAGTGATGGCCATTTGCATTCCGGTGGGCCCTTGTGATGCTGTGCGACTTCAGCAGCGAGAGCTCGATTAACATGCAGAGGCACACGTGTGTCGACTGAAGCTCCCTGATTGAGTATGGGGGGAGGGGGGCAAGAGCGCATCGGCTGCTAATGGAATTTCAAACGGATGTGGTTTATTGCTCTTGCGTGGAATCAAGAAAGCCATTTTTATGCCAGCCATGCACTTAAAATCATCTCCTTCCATCCCAACCCCCATCATCCTCCTCCAACATGCCGCCCACGTGGACGCATCGATCCGAATTGAAGCGCCGCAGAGATGCGACCGCTGGTGTCTATGACTCCTGTATTCACCGACCTGTGCTCATATCTGAGGCGTAAAGCCGGATAGAAGCCATTCTCACCTCCATTATTCCTGGAAGATGAGCTACAGCCACCTGAAAAATCTTGCTCACTGTGACGAGTCTTTCTCTTAATGAGGAGGCTGATAATAATTACTGTCCACTTCCTCATGGAGAGAGAGTCCAATCAATAATCAGTCAGAAAAGGGCTGACACACCTCACAGATTTGTAGGCTTTTGCGCACTATGCCTACATGTTTTGGTGTAATCAAACAAATGAAGCAGAATGATGCTGGTCAGCCATCAGTAGCTGGACTGGGAAGAGAGATCGGCCCGAGATTTTACATAGCAACTGCCCCAAAAGTTGTTTTTGGGGGGGTTTGAGCCATTAGTTGCTGAGCGGAGGGGGAGGGGTGGTTGAGTCATAAATTGTTGAGTGGGGGGGAGGGGGGCATCTGAGCAATCAGTTGTTTGGTGGGGTTTTGAGTCATGAGTTGTTGAGTGGAGGGGGTTGAGTCATGAGATGTTGGGGTGGGTTTATGGGAGTTGGCGCCATAACTTGTTGTTGGGGGGTTGACCCATAAGTTGTTGGGGGGTTTGAGCCATGAGTTGTTGAGTGGGGGGTTGAGTCATGAGATGTTGGGGTGGGTTTATGGGAGTTGGCGCCATAACTTGTTGTTGGGGTGGTTGACCCATAAGTTGTTGGGGGGTTTGAGCCATGAGTTGTTGAGTGGGGGAGGGGTTGAGCCATGAGATGTTGGGGTGGGTTTATGGGAGTTGAGCCATAAATTGTTGTTGGGGGGTTTGAGACATGAGTTGTTGAATTGAGTGGGGGTTGAGCCATGAGATGTTGGGGTGGGTTTATGGACAGTTGGTGCCATAACTTCTTGTTGGGGGTTTGACCCATAAGTTGTTGGGGGTTTTGAGCCATGAGTTGTTGAGTGCGGGGTTGAGCCATGAGATGTTGAGTGGGGGTTGAGCCATGAGTTGTTGAGTGGGGGTTGAGCCATGAGATGTTGAGTGGGGGTTGAGCCATCAGATGTTGAGTGGGGGTGGCTTGAGCCATGAGTTGTTGAGTGGCGGTTGAGCCATGAGTTGTTGAGTGGGGGTTGAGCCATGAGATGTTGAGTGGGGGTTGAGCCATGAGTTGTTGAGTGGGGTGGGTTGAGCCATGAGATGTTGAGTGGGGGGTTGAGCCATGAGTTGTTGGGGTGGGTTTATGGGAGTTGGCTCATACATTCTTGTTGGGGGTTTGACCCATAAGTTGTTGGGGGGTTTGAGACATGAGTTGTTGAGTGGGGGGTTGAGCCATGAGATGTTGGGGTGGGTTTATGGGAGTTGGCTCATAAATTGTTGTTGGGGGGTTGACCCATAAGTTGTTGGGGGGTTTGAGACATGAGTTGTTGAGTGGGGGGTTGAGCCATGAGTTGTTGGGGTGGGTTTATGGGAGTTGGCGCCATAACTTGTTGTTGGGGGGTTTGACCCATAGAGTTGTTGAGTGGGGGTTTCAGCCATGAGATGTTGAGTGGGGGGTTGAGCCATGAGTTGTTGAGTGGGGGTGGGTTGAGCCATGAGATGTTGGGGTGGGTTTACGGGAGTTGGCGCTATAAATTTTTGTTGGGGGGTTGACCCATAAGTTGTTGGGGGGTTTGAGACATGAGTTGTTGAGTGGGGGGTTGAGCCATGAGATGTTGGGGTGGGTTTATGGGAGTTGGTGCCATAAATTGTTGTTGGGGGGTTTGACCCATAAGTTGTTGGGGGGTTTGAGCCATGAGTTGTTGAGTTGGGGGGTTGAGCCATGAGATGTTGGGGTGGGTTTATGGGAGTTGGCTCATAAATTGTTGTTGGGGGGTTTTGAGACATGAGTTGTTGAACGGAGTGGGGGGTGAGCCATGAGATGTTGGGGTGGGTTTATGGGAGTTGGCGCCATAACTTGTTGTTGGGGGGTTTGACCCATAAGTTGTTGGGGGGGTTTTGAGACATGAGTTGTTGAGCGAAGTGGGGGGTTTGAGCCATGAGATGTTGGGGTGGGTTTATGGGAGTTGGCGCCATAAATTGTTTTTTGGGGGGGGGTTGTTTGGGTGGGTGAGGGGGGGGTGTTTTTGAGCCATAAGTGGTTTTGGGGGGGGTTGAGCCATAAATTGTTGGGGGGGGGGGGGTTTTGGGTTGTGCCATTAGTAGTTGAGCAGAGTGGGTGGGGGGGGGGTTGAGCCATAAGTGGCCCATTCTGACCATTTCTTGGACAACCCACCGGCCTGCCGGGTTTCTCCCGATGTGCGTCGGCCCACCGGGAATGTGCCCGATATGCCACATTACCAGTACAGACCTAGTAATACCTTTTTAAAGAATATTCTGGGTTCAAAACCATTAAAAATCAGTTAACAACATTTGTAGCATAATGTTTATTACCTCAACAAAACTGTAGATTTGTAAAGTGTCTGAGCATCTCCATCTCTTCAGCGGGACTGGTCGCCGGTCATCGCTCATGATTGTTGTCACAGTGTCAGCCAAAATCTTTTAGCAAAATACGAGTAATTGTATATCATGGAAGCAGTAAATATAACAGATATGTTTGCTGAAATAAAACACAAAACGATTCATATATAAAATACATTTTGGTTGATCTAATGAATTAATTACACATGAAAGTCACTTCATCTCATTGTAAAATAGTCTGTATTCACCACAGATGAGTTGAATTCTATACTTGTTGGATTGAGCTCCTCATTGGCTGATGGGGATAATGGGAAGAGCCAGCGAGAGAAATGGCATGAGATACAGAATACAAATGGCGTTCTCAGCTGCTGGTGGCGACTCTTTTCTAATGATGAAGCGTATCACACAGAACACGCGCTCCAGAGCACACATCACTCACGGTGCGGCTCACACAGATGCCCGCGCCGTCTCGTCCATTAAGGTTCATTATTATCAAACTTACACATGTGTGGGCGAGCCGGGCAAATGCCAGCTGCTTGATTAGACAGTCATTTATTGCAGCAGGTAACGCTCGCCTCGGCTTCAACCTACAGTTTATTGCACGATACATTAGTTCCTCTAAACGCAGGTAAAGTGAACTGAAGAGCCAAGTGTTGCTTATTTTGTGTATTTTTGGACTCTCGAAAATCGAGATAAATAAACTTAAACTTCTAGTTTCAACATTATTTGTAGTTCAGATCTTTGTTTTGTTGGATAAGAAAATCTAACTTCATAATATGAGACCCTCATTTGGTTTTCGACCATTGAAAATGGATCAAATCAATGTTTTGTTTTTCGATAGAGCCACATTGAGGGCCACATATCTCTGGGAGTTAACCATATAGGGCCTTAAAAATGGACAGATTAAATGTAAAGGATGTTCTGAAGCAGCATCTAAAAGGATATTGAGATATCTTTAATACTTCTGGAGTTATAGGCACTCCAACTTTGGAAAAACAACACTGAATAGTGCTTTTCCCCATGTTTGGACTCTCGCCATTGGGATATAATGCAACAAGAGGTGCTGGAGTCAACTGGTTTTAATAATAGATCTCCCAATCTCTGTGGAGAACAAAAATCATGATGCCGACACCTTTCTACGGTTATTTATTTGACCTGTAGTTTTGCTCCAATATCGTGATGGAAATTTGTCATTTTGACCCCCTTAACAAAATTATATATTACTTAGTGAATATTTATCTATGGCATTTAATGTTTTGGATTTTGTCATAATTATCTCATCTTTAAGAAAAAGTATTAACAAAATAAAATATTTCAGCCAAGAAAGTTTATGAACTTTGGTTAATTTGACATTTATGCTTGTTTATACTGTATGTATACTGTGTATGTGTGTCTGTGTGTTTGTTTGTGTGAGTGTGTGTTTGTTTGTGTGTGTGTGTGTGTGTGTGTGTGTGTGTGTGTGTGTGTGTGTGTGTGTTTGTTTGTGTGTGTGTGTGTGTGTGTGTGTGTGTGTGTGTGTGAGTGTGTTTGTTTGTGTGTGTTTGTGTGTGAGTGTGTGTGTGTTTGTGTGTATGTGTGAGTGTCTGTAAGTGTGTGTGTGAGTGTGTGTGTGTGTGTTTGTGTGTGTGTATGTATAGTGTGTGTGAGTGTGTGTGTGTGTGTGTGTGTGTTTACGTGCGTGTGTTTGTTTGTGTGTGTGTGTGTGTGAGTGTGTGAGTGAGTATGTGTGTGAGTGTTTGTGTGTGTGTATGTATAATGTGTGTGTGTATGTATAGTGTGTGAATGTTTGTGTGTGTGTGTTTGTGTGTTTGTTTGTGTGTGTGTGTTTGTGTGGAGTGTGTCTGTGAGTGTGTGTGTTTGTGTGTATGTATGTATAGTGTGTGTGAGTGTGTGTGTGTGAGTGTGTGTATGTATAGTGTGTGTGAGTGTGTGTGTGTGTGTGTTTGTGTGTGTGTGTGAGTGTGTGTGTGTGAGTGTGTGTATGTATAGTGTGTGTGAGTGTGTGTGTGTGTGTGTGTTTGTGTGTGTGTATGTATAGTGTGTGTGTGTGAGTGTGTGTGTGTGTGTGTGTGTGTGTGTGTGTGTGTGTTTGTGTGTGTGTGTGTTTGTTTGTGTGTGTGTGTGTTTGTATGTGAGTGTGTGTGTGTGTGTGTGAGTGTGTGTGTGTGTGTGTGTGTGTGTGTGTGTATGTATATTGTATGTGTGTTTGTTTGTGTGTGTGTGTGTGTGTGTGTGTGTGAGTGTGAGTGTTTGTGTTTGTGTGTGAGTGTGTGTTTGTGTGTGTTTATTTTTTACTGGCACAATTCTAATTCTCATCCCCCTGCTGAACACAATATAGTTACTCTGCCTTCAGTGTCGCAGATGGCTGCTCCTTATGCAGAATGCATATTTTTATGGTTGCTATGCAACGTCACAACTGGCTGCATATAGAATGCAACTGATGTCACAGGTGTGT
>NC_068278.1:60356299-60411299 GCF_025860055.1 Xyrauchen texanus | reverse complement strand
AATAAGTGCACTGTAAGTCTCTTTGGATAGAAGCATCTGCCAAATGCATAAATGTAAATGTAAATGTGATTTATCCTAGTGTCCAAAAACCTCCACATGTGTAATGGTGAAGTGACAGTAAAAGTGAGTTAACGTTCGAGACCGGTCAGCAAGGAGACACACCTGCCCAGTGCAGTCAAGAAGTGCTGTTTTGTTCCACTTTTGGAGCGCTTGTCGTTTTATGTTTCTCGTTTGCAAAGAGTAAACGGCAGTGCACTTTTAGAGAGACAGTCGCACTGGTGTGAACGTGATAGTTTGGTCGCACGGGCAGGAAAAATGGTGGCAAAGTGTGACCCTTTACTCACAGTCTTCATAGGCCACAGTGCTGCTGTGAGGAGAAAGTTACTCATCACCTCTCAAGGTCAAAAGCACAGTTTAATAGTAGTATGTAAGGGGCACCTGTGGTATTACAGAGAGAGACTGAATGAGTGAAGCTCAGATTTATAGAGCGTTTGCGGTAACATGATGGACTGTTGAGCATCATCCATCATCACGGCCTCGTTCTGAAATAACATCAAATGTTTGAGACAGCAGCTACAGATGGCGTCAGCTTTATAAACCGTTACAAGGATGTGACATCCGCCCGGCGCCTTTACTCTCACCTCCGGTGCGGTGTGGGTTCAGTCTGGACTACACTGATGTACGGCACGTCACGGCTGCCGGTTATACACGCATGCATGAAAACAAGGACGTTTATGTAGCAAATGAGGGGAGAGGAAAGCTGAGGATTGTGGGTAATGGGTTCCATCGCTCTCAGGTCAGGTTGATCCATCACGCTAATGTGTGCACGCTCCTGCACGCTCCTCGCGTCTGCGGACTACAGCGGTTCGTTTGCCAGAACAGACTTCATAATGACTTCAAGGTCAACATGAATCATATTCATGATAAATATCTCTTTACTGGAACTGTAAAATGGGCAGATACCTCATACTGCCTTTGGGGAAGATCCTCCCTGCAAATTTCAAAGTGGTGATGATGATTTGTGATGTGCGTTTAAGTAATGTGGTTCTGAATAAAATGGACGCTTTGGGCAATTTCGTGTTTCTTCTTCTCATGCTGCCTCAGAGAACGAGATGTGTAGCCTGTGATGTTCTTTCAGTTTTAAGCATGAAATTCACTCCTCACATTTGACTTGTGCTTTAAATAACAATGAGCCAATTGAGAGTGTATTAAGAGAAACTTAATTTAGTGTAGGGGTGTTTCTACAACTTTGGGACACTTTTTTGTCCTGGGGTGGATTCTCATCAAAACTTACAGATTAAAACTTTTAGTCTTTTTATGTATATATTTATAAAAAGGTCTCATTGAAACTGACTTAAAAACGTTTTACCAGACCTTCATCTTTCATTTCTGGTCCTTTTATAAATGGGGGTGGGTAAAAATATAGATTTTCCATTACAACTTGATCTTCGTTTGGTCTCGATATCGATACTTTTATTAAATATATATATATATATACCATTTTCTCCCCAATTTGAAACGCCCAATTCCCACTACTTAGTAGGCCCTCGCGGTGGCACGGTTACTTGTCTCAATCCGGGTGGTGGAGGACGAGTCTCAGTCGCCTCCCGTCTGAGACCGTTAATCCGCGCATCTTATGTCGTTGTGCATGACACCGCGGAGACTCACAGCATGTGGAGACTCTTGCTACTCTCCACGATCCACACACAACTCACCACACGCCCCATTGAGAGAACCACTAATCACCACCACGAGGAGGTCACCCCATGTGACTCTACCCTCCCTAGCAACCGGGCCAATTTGGTTGCTAAGGAGACCTGGCTGGAGTCACTCACCACACGCCCCACCTAGAACCACATTATAGCGACCACGAGGAGGTTACCCTATATGACTCTACCCTACCTAGTAACCGGGCCAATTTGGTTGTTAAGGAGACCTGATTGGAGTCACTCACCACACGCCCCACCGAGAGCGAGAACCACATTATAGCGACCACGAGGAGGTTACCCCATGTGACTCTACCCTCCCTAGCAACCGGGCCAATTTGGTTGCTAAGGAGACCTGACTGGAGTCACTCATCACGCCCTGGATTCAAACTCGCGACTCCAGGTGTGATAGTCAGCATCAATACTCGCTGAGATACACAGACCCCCGAGATACCCAAAGATTTGGCCAATTCAACTCTGATTCAAAAACAGATTAAACTCAGAACTAACGCTCTCAATAAATCAAGGCGCAACAGAATTCTGGAAACTTGCAGATGTGATTTGCACAGATGTTCTGTTGTGAAATAAATCTGTTTCTGAGAGTAAATCGATGAGCGGTTTCCTGGACCGCATGTGTGGACGGACTGATGTTGTAGAATGAAATGGGAATTCGGCAGTTACTCCATTAGAAGACAGAATGTGATTGTCCTTCACCTGACATTTCATCATGTCAATTACTGTGTCCGAGCTCTAACTGGCATTACATGAGGGGGGAAATCCAATCTGTGTGTTGTGAAAGATGACATGCTTCATTTCTACCAGTCACATGGGTCCAATTCACCAGCAGTCCCCTTGGATCCTAATTGAATTGGCATGTCAAAGATGTGCGGCGTACGATCACCTGATGATCGGCGACTGAATGTCAGACTTCATGCATTATTTCAGGGCATGTTTTCAGAACGCTCTGTGCTCCGATCATACTTAATGACTGATCCAGGATGTCATTGGCGGTTTGCTCGGATCTGTAATTATGCGTGTTTCCCGGTGACGTGTGACTAAAGCCAATTAATGGCCCAGTGGAGGATGAGGGGGCGTTCAGCATGACATTGGTCCGTGGGCAGGAAGCGTCCTTGTGTTTATTGGAGAGGTCTTCCCTTCAACATTTGAAGAAAGGAGAACTCAACATCTCGGAGAGGGACTGTGACATCATTCATCCCAAACACAATGTCATCCAAGTGTCTAAAGGAGTAGTCGAAAGGAGGCGAGCACCCAAGGCGTTTATTATTTGTTTTCCCAAATGAATTGCATCTTTGAGAGCCTAAACATACTCAAACTCATGAAACTTTGCACACGCATCAGAAGCAGCGAAAATGTACATCTGATCTGGGATTCAGAATGAGGTGTGGCAAAGTGGCTCAATAGCGCCACTTACAAACTTTCAACGATGTGCGCTTTACGCTACGTTTCACCTACACGTACAAAAATTGGTACACTTGTGTAACATGCCAATACCTACAAAACAGTCTCTTGGACCCTTGCCCTAAACTCAACAGCAAGTCAGCCATGTAGATTTTTCCATTTTTGCCATTTTCAAGCCTGGTACTTTAATGAACTCCTCCCAGAGATTTCATCAGATCGACTTCATATTTGGTTATTCTTATCTAAAGGTCTTGGAGATGCTACATTGTGAAGCTTTTGAGTTTTCGTTGAAGGGTGTGTCTTTGGCGACCCGACAGCGCAGTCACACACACACACACACACACACACACATATACACATGCGCAGTCACACACACACACACACAAGCGCAGTCACACACACACACACACACACACAAGCACAGTCACACACACACACACACACACACACACACACAAGCGCAGTCACACACACACACAGTCACACACACACACACAAGCGCAGTCACACACACACAAGCGAAGTCACACACACACATCAAACAAGCGCAGTCACACACACATACACACACACATACACAAGTGCAGTCACACACACACACATACATACACAAACACACACACAAGCGCAGTCACACACACACACACACATACAGAAGCCCAGTCACACACACACACATACAGAAATGCAGTCACACACACACAAGCGCAGTCACACACACACATACACAAGTGCTCACACTCTCTCTCTCACACACACAGACACTGAGCCTGTAGCTGTTGCTCTGAGCATCTGTCCGTGTCACAGATTCACCAGCGTGTCGTTTTGTAAAAGCGTGCTCAATCTATCTTGAATGACACATTAGAGGGCGACAGGCTTTTGGCAGCGGTTCGGTCCAGCCATTTTACAGTCTGCACCTGTTCTCCAAACCCTGTCAGCCATCTTGCCATGCCACATTGATTTTTCAATTTCAACCCAGTTTGTCTTTCAGTGCTGCAGTGACGCTGTGAAACCAGAAGCTGAACGGCGCTCTGATGAGACACCAGACGGAGAAGTCCACGGGACACAGAACCTCTCTTGAAAGGGACAGTTCACCTTAAAATAAACATTCTGTTATTGTTTACTCACTCTGATGTTGCTCCACACCTGTAAGCTGTTGACCGTCGCGGTCACTGCGAGACACTGTTGGACGGAAAAGAGCTGCTTTAACATTCTAACAATTGCTCTGGGATTTTACATATAAACAGGCCTAAAAGTTGTTGGGGGGGTCACTGTCCTTCCTGCATATCGCTGGCACCTTCGGCATATCACGGCGCTGTTTTGTGGCCCGCTCTGCAAAACTCGTCGGCGGCTCATTTCAGCTTAGTCCCGGTTCTCCCGATGGCCAGTCCACCCCCTGATCGGCCCCAAAGTGCGTCAGCCCACCGGGCAAATGCCCCTTATGCCAGTTTACCAATCCAGCCCTGTGTGCCCGTGTGTGTTCGCGTCTGTCCATACCGACAGTCTAACCGTATCCCAAAAGGAACGCTCACTACAAATGTGAAGCCACACGGAATATTTTAATTCTGACCGTACGAGGCTCATGAATTCTGGAATGAACCAGGATTGAATCGTTCCCATCAAATGGGTCCAAAAATGAAGGAAAACAGGATTTTTCTTCCACTTTTGAAGAGTTTGGTAACAGTTCTGAACTCCCTCTCAACAGCGTGTACGTCATCATGATGTCATCATCACAACTGATGAGTCATTATCACGCGATTGCCCATATTGACCTATCGATATCTATTCAGTGTTCAGACGCCTCGCTTACACGCAGAGCCGGCCATAACGGAGCTCAAGTACATGTAGAAGTCTTAAAGGTACGGATCGCTAAAGCTGCGTACACACTGCTAATTACTTTGTCGCTGCAGGTCGCCAGTGGCTGGCGGTGAAGTCGCTAGTGGGCGTTCCCACTACTGGTTGCCTAGTAACGTTTATAAATGACATTCACGGATGTCGTTCCACTGCTGTTGACAGCGAATCGCTTTTCTTGCCGCTAAAAACAAACATTTTGGAGGGAGAAGACTAAATATAAATGGAATCAGTACATAAAATGCTTTATATCAAAGATGAGCGAGAAACAAGGCGTGCTCTTTGCCATAGCGGCGGTTTATCTGCGGCGAACACGCAAACGCCGGTCTGTCTGGGTCCACAAAACCATTCAATCTCGGAGTCAGCACGGCGAGTACCACCGGCTGGTGCAAGAGCTGCGGCTGGATATACCATATTCATATCATAGAGCACTGGAACATTGCTAACAGCAAGAATTAGCCTTTCATCCATCTTTCCGTTACTGCAGGAGCTGAGAGAGAGAGAGAGAGAGAGAGAGAAGGATCACGTGAGCTCTCCCGTCTTCTCTCCTATTGGCTGTTGCTTCCGTAAGTCGCTCTTCATTTTGTCTCAACTTCGTCGCGTCGCTGGACACGCCCACATCTAGTCGCCAATGGTCGCGACACCTCGTGTCGCCGGAAGTCGCTGTGCTCTCATTGAAAATGAATGGGATGGAGACGCTGTCAGTGTGTACGCAGCTTAAGGGTCAGAGAGAGGGCGGAAAATGGTCATGAAATAAAGTTATATGTGGCAGCTGTGGGTCAGGTGGTACAGCGGGTCGGCCGCTAATCACAGGGTTGGCGGTTTGATGCCCACATGACTCCACATGCCGAAGTGTCCTTGGGCAAGACACTGAACCCCAAATGGCAGACTAGCACCTTACATGGCAACTCTGCCATCATTGGTGTGTGAATGGATGAATGGGACACAGTGTAAAGCGCTTTGAGTACCGCTAAGGTTAAAAAAGCGCTATATAAGTGCAGACCATTACCATAAGTTGACTTGAGGGAGGACAACAAAACACAATGGTTTCCCAACACTCGAGATGTTTCTGAATAAAGCTGCACACAAACACACCTCGTCCAGCCAGTTTCCACCAATCCATGTCGAGGATGTGAGCATTGTGCATTCTGCTCTCGTCTGAGAGGATCTGCAGAGAGCTGTAATGCCCTTAAGCCATTCTTTTACTCAACATGAAGATACATGTGGATTCTCAGACTCGACACTCATATCTTCATTCACCAAACACACGGCTGGGATTTCAGCAGTACTGTGAGATGATGAATGTGATTTTATTCTGAATCCCGAGCACAGAGGAGAGCTTTGCTTTAGAGATCAGTCTATCTGTATTAATCCTCAAACATACACACAGCTCTGTTATGAATTGAAGGCATCCTTTTTAGATAATGATATATCATCTCAGCACATGAAGTGACTGGTTACTGTCGCACAACTACAACATGAATATGTTCCAACAGAGAGAGAAAGCTGGAAATACAAACACTGGATACTGTATAGGGGCCACATGCTCTGGTTTATAACTAATGTGGATTATAAAAAATGTAAATAACCTTCGTAAGGTGACAGCATCTTTATTTTATTTTGACTCAGGGATAGTGTCAGATATATGCCATGTTTCATGTTTAAGGCCCTATATGGTTAAACCGCAGATATATGGGGGTGTAAATGTAGCTCCATCTGTAAATTGTTCAATTTGAACAATTTTCAGGGGTCTGGATATCTCGGTGAGTATTGCCGCTGACTATCACACCTGGAGTCGTGAGTTTGAATCCAGGGTGTGCTGAGTGACTCAAGCCAGGTCTCCTTAGCAACCAAATTGGGCCGGTTGCTAGGGAGGGTTGAGTCACATGGGGTAACCTCCTCGTGGTCGCTATAATGTGGTTCTCGCTCTCGGTGGGGCGTGTGGTGAGTGACTCAAGCCAGGTCTCCTTAGCAACCAAATTGTCCCGGTTGCAAGGGAGGGTAGAGTCACATGGGGTAACCTCCTCGTGGTCACTATAATGTGGTTCTCGCTCTCGTTGGGGCGTGTAGTGAGTGACTCAAGCCAGGTCTCCTTAGCAACCAAATTGTCCCGGTTGCTATGGAGGGTAGAGTCACATGGGGTAACCTCCTCGTGGTCGCTATAATGTAGTTCTCGCTCTCGGTGGGGCGTGTGGTGAGTGACTCCAGCCAGGTCTCCTTAGCAACCAAATTGGCCAGGTTGCTAGGGAGGGTAGAGTCACATGGGGTAACCTCCTCGTGGTCACTATAATGTGGTTCTCGCTCTCGGTGGGGCGTGTGGTGAGTTGTGCGTGGATCTTGCTGGATATCCTCCCAGTAATGCATTACAATAATCTAGTCTTGAGGTCATGAACGCATGAATTAGTTTTTCTGCATCAGCAACAGAGAGCATGTGCCATAATTTAGCAATATTTCTGAGGTGGAAGAATGCTGTGTTACAAACATTTGTAATTTGATTTTCAAAAGGACAGATTGGTATCAAATATAACACCTAAGTTCTTCACTGTTGAAGATGATGTAACAGAACATCCATCTAGAGTCAAATTATATTTTAGCGGCTTATTTTTAGAGTTTTTTGGTCCAATAATTAGAACCTCTGTTTTATCAGAATTGAGTAGAAGGAAATTTCTGGTCCAATCTTTTATTTCATTGATACACTCTGCTAATTTAGAGAATTGTGAAATCTCATCAGGTTTTGAAGAAATATAAAGTTGTGTATCGTCAGCATAGCAGTGGAAACATATTCCACGATTCCTGATAATATCTCCCAGGGGAAGCATATACATGGAGAAAAGCAGAAGCCCTAAAACTGATCCCTGTGGCACTCCATATTTTACTTTTGTTTGATTTGACAATTCCTCATTTACATAGACAAAGTGGTAGCGGTCTGCTAAATATGACCTAAACCATGCTAATGCAACCCCACAGATGCAACATAATTCTCTAGCCTATTCAAGAGAATGTCGTGATCTATCGTGTCGAATGCAGCACTAAGATCTAAAAGCACTAGAAGAGAAATGCAGCCACGATCAGATGATAAGAGTCATGTGTAACTCTGATAAGTGCAGTCTCTGTACTGTGATGAGGCCTAAATCCTGATTGAAATTCTTCATATATACTATTTCTCTGTAGAAATGAACATATTTGGGAGGATACTACCTTTTCTAGTATTTTTGACATAAACGGGAGATTTGAAATCGGTCTATAATTAGCAAGTTCTCCAGGATTATGTTGTGGCTTCTTAATAAGAGGTTTGATAACTGCCATTTTAAAGTTTCTTGTGACATGTCCTAAGCATAGCGAGGAGTTAATAATATTAAGAAGAGGTTCTGAGATTACAGGGGATACCTCTTTTAAGAGCTTATTTGGTATTGTATCTAACAAACATGTTGTGGCTTTTGATGTTTCGATAGGTTTTGTTAGCTCTTCATGACCAATGACAGAGAAAGATTGGAGTTGCACATGAGGAAAATTATTAGACACTGTTTTCTGAGGTGCTATGACAGATACTGCAATTTTATTTCTGATTATTTCAATTTTATCTGTAAAGATAAACCAGGAATGAAGGAAATGAAGGAAATCTGAACTCAGCAAAATACAGAGATATCCTTAAAACCTGGTCCAGAGCGTTCAGGAGCTTAGACTGGGCTGAAGGTTCCCCTTCCAACAGGACAATGACCCTAAACACACAGCCAAGACAATACAAGAGGGGTTTAGGGACAACTCTGTGAATGTCCTTGAGTGTCCCAGCCAGAGCCCGGGCCTGAACCCAATCGAATATCTCTGGAGAGACCTGAAAATATCTGTCCACGACAGTCCTCATCCAACCTGACAGAGCTGGAGAGGATCTGCAGAGAAGAATGCCAGAAAGTCCCCAAATCCAAGTGTGCAAAGCTTGTCACATCATACCCAAAAAAGACTCGATGCTGTAATCACTGCCACTTCAACTAAGTGCTGCGTTAAGGGTGTGAATACTTACGTCAATGTGACATTTGAGTGTTTTTCTTTGTTTCAGATTTCACGATCATCATATAGATTCCAAATGTTATACGTTTGTAAGGTATAAAGACACATTTACAAGATCAACGATTGTAACATTTCGTGACAACACAGCACTGGCTCGATTGGCACAAGTGGCACCTGTCAACACACACCAACCCTGGGCAAACGGGCCTTCCTTATTGTCGAACCCGGTATGGGGTCAATAAACTAACCAGCTAACTAACTAACACATTGGCAACATAAACAAACCCAGTTGTACTGAGTGACAGTAAACTCTGGGAGTCAAGAGGGATGCTGACCTCAGCTCTCAACACCCCCTCATTCATTTCCTAACTTTGCATTTTGTAGGGGCTCATTGTTGAACGGCCCCTGACTGATGACACACAAAGGGCCTCATTTACCGCTCCAGACCCCCATACAGAGCCAATCTGTCAGCTGTATTGTCCACACACCCGTCACTGGCCTCTCGCAGCAGTTGGGGAGCCTGCGCGTGCCAGCGGGATTGGTCACAGGTCAATGTGTGTTCGACTCGACAATTACCCGCCGTTGAGGAGATGCATGAGTTACAGCTCATGCGTCCTTGCCAGCACTCAGGAGGGGCTGAACAGACACCCAATGACAGCTGTCATACACCGAATTAATGCTTTGCATGCAAACAAACAAATATGCTATAATGGGTTTGTTTCTGGTCAATATTCAAAGAACTGCACGCTCAATATGCTGCAATACTGCGAACGCTTCTCACAGATTAACTTCACCGGATGCTCACTGGATGTTTGATAGACATGAATCTATATATGTCACCATACAGAAGTTTACTGATTTAGAGTTTCAAAGAAAAAGAGCTGTAGTTTTTAATCTAAAAAGCCCAACAATACAACAGCAGATAAATCCACAAATACAAACGAAATATAAATCTTGAGTAATGACATGAAAAGTGGGACAGAGTCTTTCAGAAATGGAAGAGTAAAGGGGTAAATAATCCTCTGTGCACTTATGTAATTGTGATTAACAGTAAATGTGTTCAGAAGGAAAATCAATGACATCAGATGCATGGTCACAGCTCCCTCATAACATATGCATCCATGCATTATGAATGAGTTTGGTTTAGTGATAAAAGATCTGCTTCAGGATTATAAATTGAACAGAGCAAGATATAGTAGGGTACAGTGGGGTTAAAGGCACACCTTAATGAAAATGTGCTTTTTTCTGGTCATAGAATGGATCAAGAGTGTGTGTTTAGAAAAGTGTTTTGGTAGTTTATTGTTGCTATTTAGTGTTTTGGGAGAAACATTTATGCATTTGGCAGACGCTTTTATCCAAAGCGACTTACAGTGCCCTAATTACAGGGACAATCCCCCCGGAGCAACCTGGAGTTAAGTGTCTTACTCAAGGACACAATGGTGGTGGCTGTGGGGATCGAACCAGCAACCTCCTGATTACCAGTTATGTGCTTTAGCTCACTACACCACCACCACTCACCCGGTTTATGCATTTGGCGACTTAGTGCACTTATTACAGGGACAATCCCCCCGGAGCAACCTGGAGTTAAGTGTCTTACTCAAGGACACAATGGTGGTGGCTGTGGGGATCGAACCAGCAACCTCCTGATTACAAGTTATGTGCTTTAGCCCACTACGCCACCATCACACCATGTAGTAAATTAAAGGAGCCTTTTACCCCTCGGGGTCTGTAGCACCATTGTACCTCAATATGTATCGCGATAGAAAAATCCACGATATCGATGATAAGCTTTTGAGTAATTTTCGATATTTAGTCAATGTTCTACATCTAGAGAATCAGGCGTGTGTCACTGAAAATGCAAACAGTTCTGCCTTCTCAGGCTACGTTTCCACTGGCGCGGACGAAATCCAATGCGAAGCCGCAAACCGCGCACCAGTGGAAACGTAAGATTAGACTGTATGAAGATGCTAATGTTAGCTGCCTTTCTAATGATTAGGCTAGGCCGGTCACTGCAATCTGGATCTGGACCCCGGTTGCGCCCTCTCATCGTCTCTAGTGAGAAATCAGAAACCTCAAATCAGAAGTGTTCTGTTTGATAATTAAATATATACACTCACCTGAAGGATTATTAGGAACACCTGTTCAATTTCTCATTAATGCAATTATCTAATCAACCAATCACATGGCAGTTGCTTCAATGCATTTAGGGGTGTGGTCCTGGTCAAGACAATCTCCTGAACTCCAAACTGAATGTCAGAATGGGAAAGAAAGGTGATTTAAGCAATTTTGAGCGTGGCATGGTTGTTGGTGCCAGACGGGCCGGTCTGAGTATTTCACAATCTGCTCAGTTACTGGGATTTTCACGCACAACCATTTCTAGGGTTTACAAAGAATGGTGTGAAAAGGGAAAAACATCCAGTATGCGGCAGTCCTGTGGGCTGAAAATGCCTTGTTGATGCTAGAGGTCAGAGGAGAATGGGCCGACTGATTCAAGCTGATAGAAGAGCAACTTTGCCTGAAATAACCACTCGTTACAACCGAGGTATGCAGCAAAGCATTTGTGAAGCCACAACACGCACAACCTTGAGGCGGATGGGCTACAACAGCAGAAGACCCCACCGGGTACCACTCATCTCCACTACAAATAGGAAAAAGAGGCTACAATTTGCAAGAGCTCACCAAAATTGGACAGTTGAAGACTGGAAAAATGTTGCCTGGTCTGATGAGTCTCGATTTCTGTTGAGACATTCAGATGGTAGAGTCAGAATTTGGCGTAAACAGAATGAGAACATGGATCCATCATGCCTTGTTACCACTGTGCAGGCTGGTGGTGGTGGTGTAATGGTGTGGGGGATGTTTTCTTGGCACACTTTAGGCCCCTTAGTGCCAATTGGGCATCGTTTAAATGCCACGGCCTACCTGAGCATTGTTTCTGACCATGTCCATCCCTTTATGGCCACCATGTACCCATCCTCTGATGGCTACTTCCAGCAGGATAATGCACCATGTCACAAATCTCCATCAACTGCAAGATGCTATCCTATCAATATGGGCCAACATTTCTAAAGAATGCTTTCAGCACCTTGTTGAATCAATGCCACATAGAATTAAGGCAGTTCTGAAGGTGAAAGGGGGTCAAACACAGTATTAGTATGTGTTCCTAATAATCCTTTAGGTGAGTGTATATGTGTGTGTGTCAGTGAGTGTGTATATGTGTGTGTGTCAGTGAGTGTGTATATGTGTGAGTGTATGTGTGTGTGTATATATATATATATGTGTATGTGTGTATATATGTGTGTGTATATATGTGATATATATATATATATACACATATCATTATTTAGAGTCGGTGATTATCTTTCAATGGAGTCCACACACAAGATAATCAGATGTATATATCATTAGATAATCCACATGAAGCACAATGTTACATATGACCACCAGGAGATGGCGCCAAATACACGACACAGACTCAATGATGACTCAAATGACACAGAATGAAACTCATTCTGTGAAATCTCATGACTAAAATCATGTCTGCATGCTATGCAAACCTTTAGTCATTGTTGTGTTTGCATGTGTAATTAGTTCTTATGTACAATTATTATCTTTTATATGTTTGGAGATGTTTTTGGACATTATGATCAATTATATTTGTAATGTTGTAACTTTTGATTGATTTGTCGTATCAACACAAACATGTTCTCAGATACAGTTGAAAAAGTTTTATCAAAAAGTTAAATTTTAGCAAAGTTGTTTTTATCATATCATAAACAAATGTGATCGTTTTTATTTATAATGATACCAAAGACATGTTTTTTGTTTTTGTGGAGTTATAGGCTTTAATTGTGGGTACGCCACTGAAACAGGAAATCTTTAAAAACACCTTCAGAGCTCAAAGTGTTAATAATCATTTTTTTGTAGCTATATTGTGCATTTAACACAACTGGTACACTGTACCGACCAATCAGCATCTAGAACTGCTCTCTGTGTTATAAAGTGTATGTAACCCCTATCTCTAATTTAATCTTTTATAGGCAATATAGATCTGTCCACAGGGACACATTCTGTAAGTCAAACATCTAATGTCCACAATAAATGGATCAATAAACCTCAGGATACTAAAAGTCAATCATGCTTATACTCACAACCATAACAAGATGATCGTTCAACTCAGTCTGCACTGAGGGATTTTAAATCTCCTACTGTATGAAACAGGACAAAATACAACAACAACAACAACAACAACAACATATCACATTTCTGTAAAACCCAGCAGTTGTAATTACAGGCCTATTGGATTTATCGGAGCGGTTCGTTTCTGAATATTCTAAAGCAAATTGAGTATTTCGTCTTAGTTGTCCTGGAATCGTTGATTCCGATTGGACCCAGCGTGATGTAATTACACACTCAACATGTGATTAGGCAGATGTCAGGTAAGAGAAATTAAAGAGAGAGCTGACCCCATCTCACCCCACTTGTCATTTTCCGATTTAAATGACATATCGAACAAAAGGGAAGTTCAATTTTTCATCAAGTAAAATGAAGTAATTTTATGGAGACCTGCACAAACACGTGTACTCAATTCCATATTGCAACATTTTACCTATTAATATTTGCATATATGACTGTGTCCCCCCCCCCGGGTAGTCAAGGGCCCCCCTGGGTAGTCAAGGTCCCCCCCGGTAGTCAAGAGATCCCCTGGGTAGTCAAGGGCCCACTTGGGTAGTCAAGGTCCCCCCTGGGTAGTCAAGGGCCCCCGTGGATAGTTAATATCCCCCCCGGGTAGTCAAGGGCCCCCATGGTAGTCAAGGGCCCCCTTGGGTAGTCAAGGTCCCCCCCCCGGTAGTAAAGGTCCCCCCCGGGTAGTCAAGGGCCCCATTTGGTATTCAAGGGCCCCCTTGGGTAGTCAAGGTCCCCCCTGGGTAGTCAAGAGCCCCCCTGGGAAGTCAAGGGCCCACCCGGGTAGTATTTGTATATATTATTGTATTGTAGTCTATGGGCAATATAAACATTTTATTTGATTGACATTTTGTGTTGGTTATTTGTTTGTGGTATGCCTCTTTCAGAAAAATGCATCAACCAAAAATTTTTTAATTGTCTTCTTAGTGAAGAAAGGTTCCCGACCCCTGCTATAGGGTGTTGTGTGTGGCTCCATGGCATTGGTATACGGTGGTTATGGCGTTCTGCAATAATGTTTAGTACAAATCGACCAATATTGATTTGTATTGATGTGTATATATATATATATATATATATATATATACTGTATATATATATATATATATATACTGTATATATAATGTTGTTTTTTAGATGCCGGTGTCCGCACCAGTCTGCTTTTAACAATCATAACTAATGAAACAGCTGCGATCAACCAACTTCAGATCATGCCAGTCTTCCGGTAAAAAGCACAATATATATTTTACCCACAATGCAACACAGAGCCAAAGCTCCAACATTTAAAACAGGAGAGAGTGAAATCTCATCTTAAGCTTCACTCATGGCTACAGAACACTTATCAAGTCCAACAGTACACATGCAATTCCAGACAGAAACTTCACACAAGATTACAAGAGATTATATTCCAGCAGAGATTGAAGTCTGGAGAGCTGTTCGCTTCTTATCTCCATATCTGTACTTAAAACAATGTAATCTTCCTGTTTACATGAGCACTAAAGCAGAGCAACCGCTGTACCGCTTTAATGAAATATTACAGAGTTCTGTCAAATCAAAACAACCGCTGACAGTCTCAGCAAATGACCTGCAGCAGCCGCAGGACATTCATTTGAGATGTAAAGTTCACTGGCACTCGTTTCATTGTTCATGGGTTTTCGAGTGGGGGATCGCCAAACTAGATCGCGCAACCTTAAAGCCCAGGGCCTCCCCGTGTAGTCAAGGTCCCCCCTGGGTTGTCAAGGGCCCCCTTGGGTAGTCAAGGTACCCCCCTGGGGAGTCAAGGTACCCCCTGGGTTGTGAAGAGCCCTCCCGTGTTGTCAAGATTCCCCCTTGGTAGTCAAGGGCCCCCCCGGGTAGTCAATGGGCCCCTTGGGTAGTCAAGAGCCCCCCCCCTCGGTTAGTCAATGGGCCCCTTGGGTAGTCAAGAGCCCCTCCGGGTAGTCAAGGGCCCCCCCGGGTAGTCAATGGGCCCCTTGGGTAGTCAAGAGCCCCCCCCCCTCGGTTAGTCAATGGGCCCCTTGGGTAGTCAAGGGCCCCCCCGGGTAGTCAAGTTCCCCCCCGGTTAGTCAATGGGCCCCTTGGGTAGTCAAGAGCCCCCCCCCCTCGGTTAGTCAATGGGCCCCTTGGGTAGTCAAGAGCCCCTCCGGGTAGTCAAGGACCCCCTTGGGTAGTCAAGAGCCCCCCCCCCCACCCCCCGGTTAGTCAATGGGCCCCTTGGGTAGTCAAGAGCCCCTCCAGGTAGTCAAGGGCCCCCCCGGTAGTCAAGGGCCCCCTCGGGTAGTTAAGGCCCCCCCCCGGGCACTGGCCCCTTTGGCCCGGTCAGTAATGCATCCCTGCTTGGGACCTAGTGCATGAGTCATATAGACTACGTTGCAATGCATTTATTGTATTTTATGGTGTTCTTTTGTCCTTTTAGGAGCTTTGTGTGTTTACATTGTATTTAAAAGTGTGGCATGAAGTCATACGGGTTTGGAATGACATCAGGAAATTATGACAGCATTTTCATTTTTGGGTGAACTCTTCCTATTAGAACCTTTCATCCATTGACCGGAAAGAAACAGGACAGTCATTCTGAAAGTGTAGCTCTAAAGGATTGCACATGTCGATTGTGTTCCCCGAGAGAAAATCTCTAAGGTCGCATTAAACAATTAAAAGAGGTTGCAGAAGTCAAAGCGCAGACAGGAGGCAGATTATTTCACTAACCAGTACCAACCAGCCAGAGGTCAAAGGTCATAGTTAAAGTTGTAGGGCAGCTGGCGTGTGACACAACAAAAGCGGGAGACAGCGGGAGACAGCGGGAGACAGCGGAGACAGCGGAGCTGCTTTAACACACTAATGACCAGAGGGATTTAAAAGTGCTCGTTCTTACAGATGTAAAGGACACAGAGAGCGTGTTCGGAGAATTATTTGTGCATTGAATCACACATACACCGAAGATCACACACATGTATGTGCAAAACTCACAAAACTATCATGAGCAATTAAGTAACGACGTTCTCCCACAAAATTCTCTCCAGGAAGTCCGTTCCCCCGCGTGTCCCCCCACATTTCCAGCCTTGCTGTTATGGAACAGCATTAGAATGAGTACACGATATCACTAGAATTCTGGGGGAGCATGTTCTCGCTCACGTGAGGTGGCATGTGTCAGTGCAGATTTTACTGTGACCGCTCGGTGAATTATAATAAAACTATAATCATATGTAATGCAAGTACACGCACAGGATTACAGGTGTAACTGCAGTACAGGAGATAATTCCTTGTGCAGTTGATGGACTAATCATAACTTTATATTTCATAATAACACCTTTATACTGTGTTTATAGAGCAATAGATTTAGACATTATCAAAATCTCTTTAGAACGTCAAATTAATGACAGTGTGACACCAGAGTGATAGAAGAGAGTGTGTGTGTGTGTGTGTGTGTGTGTGTGTGTGTGTGTAGTGTGTGTGTGTGTGTGTGAGTGTGTGTGTGTGTGTGTGTGTGTGTGTGTGTGTGTGTGTGTGTGTGTGTGTGTGTGTGTGTGTGTGTGTGTGTGTGTGTGTGTGTGTGTGTGAGTGCGTGCGTGTGCGTGTGCGTGTGCGTGTGTGTGTGTGTGTGTGTGTGTGTGTGTGTGTGTGAGTGCGTGTGCGTGTGTGTGTGTGTGTGTGTGTGTGAGTGAGTGAGTGAGTGAGGATGTGTGTAAGAGTGTTTACACATAGTTAGGATAGTGACCTTTGAACTGGTCAGCTGAGAGGTTCTTGGCATCAGGGGTCAAGTCAGGTCAAACCTCTCTGATACAACCGTAACTAGTTCGCACTTATAAATGCATCTTGCTGTTAATGATGTGTAATATCTCAAGTGTCGTGTGTTCTCAGTAATGATGATTTGTGAATGTAATCTGCAGCACAGCTGAATCTGAGAGGCTGAATAATGTATGAGAGTGTTGGCCGCACAACGAGCGGCTGCTTTGATGGATATCGGGAATCGGATCAATACTCCAGGAGCTGTCAGTGGAGGATATATCCCCGAGTCGATCATGTTCAATGGTATTGATTTGTTGAGTCTCTAGTCACTGGTTACCAGCCACAGACCGGCTAGTGAGCAGACTGAAATGAGTTTGTCCGGATCTCTGTTGTGAAATATTTCTTGACTAACATTTTCTCTACAAACCATTGATTAGTCAAACCCAACCTAACACAACCGACCCGTCTACTTACACAAATACATCTGTGTTCAGTTGTTGATGTGTGTGTGTGTGTGTGTGTGTGTGTGTGTGTGTGTGTGAGTGCGTGTGTGTGTGTGTGTGTGTGTGTGAGTGAGTGCGTGTGTGTGAGTGCATGTGTGTGTGTGTGTGTGTGCGTGTGTGTGAGTGCGTGTGTGTGTGTGTGTGTGTGTGTGTAGTGTGTGTGTGTGAGTGCGTGTGTGTGTATGTGTGTGTGTGAGTGCGTGTGTGTGAGTGCGTGTGTGTGAGTGCGTGTGTGTGAGTGTGTGTGTGTGTGTGTGTGTGTGTGTGTGTGTGTGAGTGTGTGTGTGAGTGCGTGTGTGTGAGTGCATGTGTGTGTGTGTGTGTAGTGTGTGTGTGTGTGTGTGTGTGTGTGTGTGTGTGTGTGTGTGTGTGTGTGTGTGTGTGAGTGCGTGTGTGTGTGTGTGTGTGTGTGTGTGTGTGTGTGTGTGTGTGTGTGTGTGTGTGAGTGCGTGTGTGAGTGCGTGTGTGTGTGTGTGTGTGTGTGTGAGTGCGTGTGTGTGAGTGCGTGTGTGTGTGTGTGTGTGAGTGTGTGTGTGTGTGAGTGTGAGTGCGTGTGTGTGTGTGTGAGTGCGTGTGTATGTGTGTGAGTGCGTGTGTGTGAGTGCATGTGTGTGTGAGTGTGTGTGTGTGAGTGCATGTGTGTGCAACTCAGAAGATTAAATGATCTTGGTTTGGTCTGAGTTGTGTTCAGTTGTTGATGTGTGTTGTGTCAGTGTGTTTATTATGTTTGTGTGTGTGTATATAATTATGTAGCTGCAGCTGTTGCGTTTCGTGTCTTTGGGGCTTTTAGATTTGAAAATGAAAAAGTTTCTTCTCATGAGAGATTCTGTCACATTTGTTTCAACAATCAATAAACTGATTCAGCAGCTTCTGTTACTTTCAGACAGATTTACTATTCAGGGAATTTTCAAACCCAGAAAATCTGTTACATTTTTAAATAACATGATTCAAATTAAATGAAAGTCGACTCTGTTCTCTGTGTAAATACACATTCCTGCTGGTGTTGTGCTCAGTGCATCAGTGCAGGTTAATGTTGACATATATATAAGATGATTTACATTGGAACGCAGGTAAATGAACACACATCAGCAAATTAAACATGTATGAAAAATCGTGTTATGAGAACGTGTTGTATATTTGATCTTCTGTAATCCATCAATCCTGCAGATTATATTCAGTCACCCCATGACTGCTACTCGTAAATGAATGTGTTTCCTGAAAAGATGAGATTATCCCTCATTAATAAAGAATAACACTGTGTAACTGTAGGTCAGTCAGCTCAATGACGTTTAATGAATGCACAATACAATCATGATTTCAATCCGTTTGTTTTGGTCGGCTTAATTCAGGACTGATATTTAACACGTTCATTTCTGCAGTTAATATTTGACTGTTTAAACTAATGCAAAGAACGGAGTATCTGTTTTTTACACTTCCAGGTGGCACACGCTCGACCCGACGGCACATCCCAGCACAGAACCTGATAGTGTAGAGAAGTGCACGCTTATTCATTACACGCGACGCATGTTCCGGATATATTAAACACGACAGCGGATTTACTGTATGGAGAATTCACCCGCAAGTGGCGAGACAGGTGTGGGAGAGATACACAAGCTGCTGTGTCTCGTTTAAACTTCAGCAAATTACATTTCAGCACTCAGTATGTTTTTATCTGTATGTTTAGTGTCTATGAATGGATGGGCGGTGTGTACTTACATTTACATTTACATTTATGCATTTGGCAGACGCTTTTATCCAAAGTGACTTACAGTGCCCTTATTACAGGGACAATCCCCCCGGAGCAACCTGGAGTTAAGTGTCTTACTCAAGTGACACAATGTAAATGTAAGTGACTGTGGGGACTTACATTTACATCTACATTCATACATTCATGCATTTACCAGATGCTTTATCAAAGTGACTACAGAGCACTTATTACAGGGACAATCCCCCCGGAGCAACCTGGAGTTAAGTGTCTTACTCAAGGTCACAATGGTGGTGACTGTGGGGCTCTAACCAGCAACCTCCTGATTACCAGATTACCAGTTATGTGCTTAGACCCAATTCCCAATGTGCTCTAAGTCCTCGTGGTGACGTAGTGACTCGAAACGAATCTCAGTTGCCTCCGTGTCTGAGACCGTCAATCCACGCATCTTATCACATGACTTGCTGAGTGCGTTACCATGGAGACGTAGCGTGACTCCAGGGGTGGTAGTCATCGACTTTACTCGTTGAGCTATCCAGGCCACATACAGTCAGAGAGGGAATATCAGCAGAAGTCAGCAGCAACGTCTAAGTATGTTTATTACTTGTTTTGCTCATTTTGAATATATATCGTTGCTAGAATACCCTTGTTTACTGCGTGCTGAAGTCACTTTTGTTCACGTGCTCATCTTGCATGAGCTTTCAGTTTCAGTGCACTCGTATTCTAGCTTTGTTTTGCTAAGTACGAAGGCATGTCCCATTGTTTTAAAGCATCAAAGTTTACATTTACATTTATGCATTTGGCAGACACTTTTATCCAAAGCGACTAGTACAGAGCACTTATTACAGGGACAATCCCCCCGGAGCAACCTGGAGTTAAGTGTCTTACTCAAGGACACAATGGTGGTGACTGTGGGGATCGAACCAGCAACCTTCTGAGTACCACTGTATTATACAGAGCACTTATTACAGGGACAATCCCCCTGGAGCAACCTGGAGTTAAGTGTCTTACTAAAGGACACAATGGTGGTGACTGTGGGGATCAAACCAGCAACCTTCTGAGTACCAATGTATTATACAGAGCACTTATTACAGGGACAATCCCCCCGGAGCAACCTGGAGTTAAGTGTCTTACTCAAGGACACAATGGTGGTGACTGTGGGGATCGAACCAGCAACCTTCTGAGTACCAATGTATTATACAGAGCACTTATTACAGGGACAATCCCCCCGGAGCAACCTGGAGTTAAGTGTCTTACTCAAGGACACAATGGTGGTGACTGTGGGGATCAAACCAGCAACCTTCTGAGTACCAATGTATTATACAGAGCACTTATTACAGGGACAATCCCCCCGGAGCAACCTGGAGTTAAGTGCGTTACTCAAGGACACAAAGGTGGTGACTATGGGGATCAAACCAGCAACCTCCTGATTACCAGTTATGTGCTTTAGCCCACTACGCCACCACCACTCACCCGGTTTATGCATTTGGCGACTTAGTGTGCTTATTACAGGGACAATCCCCCCAGGGCAAACCTGGAGTTAAGTGCCTTGCTCAAGGACACAATGGTTGTGGCTGTGGGGATCGAACCAGCAACCTCCTGATTACCAGTTATGTTCTTGAGCACACTACGCCACCACAACTCCAGTTACAGCGGTGTATATGTTTGATACGTCCCTCACAGAAGCGGAAGTCTCCAAACTTCTCCTTTACAGCCTACTACCTGCCCTCTTGATCCTATCCCCTCCCACCTACTTCAAGTAATTTCTCCTTCAATCTTACCTGCTCTCACTTACATCATGAATACATCTCATCTCACTGGTACATTTCCCACTGCATATAACCAGGCTCGGGTGACCCCACTGCTTAAGAAACCCACCCTTAACCCTGCACTTTGAGAAAACTACAGACCAGTATCACTACTCTCATTCGTCGCTAAAACACCTGAACAAGTCGTGCTCAACCAAGACTCATCTTTTCTTCCATAAAACAACCTGCTAGTCATTAACCAGTCTGGCTTCAAAAGCAGGCACTCTACAGAGACTGCCCTGCTTTCAGTTACTGAAGCTCTGAGACTGGCGAGAGCAGCATCGTAATAATCCATACTCATCCTGCTGGATCTGTTTACTGCTTTCGACACGGTAAACCACCAGATTCTCCTGTCAACCCTCACGACAAAGGGCATCACAGGAACCATGCTCCACTGGTTCAACTCTTACTTGGAGGCCTTCCAGCATGTACTGTCAAACCTCAGCAATGATCCAGAATGCCGCAGTGAGAGTGGTCTTCAACGAGCCCATGAGAGCACACGTCACGCCTCTCTTCGTCAAATTGCACTGGCTGCCAATGGTGTCTTGCGTTAAGTTCAAGGCACTGATGCGTGCTTACAGAACAGCCACTAGCGCCGCACCCCACTGTCTAAACTCACTACTTCAGACGTATGTGCCCTACAGAAGCCTGTGTTCTGCAGGTGAAGGGCGCCTCATGGTGCCATCTCATAAAGGCACAAAATCACTGTCCCGGACCTTTCCTTTGACTGTTCCCCGCTGGAGCGGCTGTCTTTAGCCCCTCTCAAAAAACAGCTAAAGACACGTCTTTCTTGTGAACACGTAACCATTCATACTAATGCACTACCTTCATGTTCTTTCTGAAAATAAACCTTTCCTTGCTGTGCGCTGCTCTAAGCTATGTCAGATTGTATTACAGCTTTGCAAGAATCGCTTCTATTGTTCTCCTCGTTTGGAAGTTGCTTTGGATTAAAGTTTCCACTAAATGAAAAAATGTAAAAGTAAATCATCTGATGAACATCGAGATCAATTACAACTAGAAAGTACAGACATCACGCTCAATCCATGAATCAGATCTAAATCAAACTGTGCGTTTTCTTTTCAAGAACAAAGAGTTCATTCCATCCAATCAATGCCGTTCCCTACCCGTATACAGCCCAAACTGTGTGTTACATACACTGCAGAAAACACATTCTTAACAAGTATTGTTATTTTCCAGAAATATCTAAACATCCATGAAACAGGATATATTTGTTTACCAGAGAATCACAATTGCACAAGATATGCTCGTTCTTAAATATTAGTTTGTGTGTTTTGTCCATTGATTCAAATCTGTCAATGCAAGACAAAATGAAATACATTTAACTTGTGCTTTTATTACTGGAATATAAGAGAAAAATACTTCAGGGCAAGATGTTTGAAGTAAATACGTTGTGTGTGTGTGTGTGTGTGTGTGTGTGTGTGAGTGAGTGAGTGTGTGTGTGTGTGTGTGTGTGTGTGTGTGTGTGTGTGTGTGTGTGTGTGTGTGTGTGTGTGTGTGTGTGAGTGAGCGTGTATTTATCACTTTGTGTGGACATTTTGTCGGTCCCCATGAGGAAAACAGCTTATAAATCATACTAAATTATGTTTTTTGAAAATGTAAAATGCAGAAAGTTTTCTGTGAGGGTTAGGTTTAGGGTAGGGTTAGGTTTAGGGATAGAATATAAAGTTTGCACAGTATAAAAACCATTATGTCTATGGAAAGTCCCCATAAAACATGGAAACACAACATGAGTGTGTGTGAGTGTGTGTGTGAGTGTGTGTGTGAGTGTGTGTGTGAGTGTGTGTGAGTGTGAATGTGTGTGTGTGTGTGTGTGTGAGTGTGTGTGTGTGTGTGTGTGTGTGTGTGTGTGTGTGTGTGTGTGTGTGTGTGTGTGTGTGTGTGTGTGTGTGTGTGTGTGTGTGTGTGTGTGTGAACATGTATTTATCACTTTGTGGGGACCAAATGTCCCCATATGGATAGTAAAACCCGAAATGTTTGACCTTGTGGGGACATTTTGTCAGTCCCCATGAGGAAAACAGCTTATAAATCATACTAAATTATGTTTTTTGAAAATGTAAAAATGCAGAAAGTTTTCTGTGATGGTTAGGTTTAGGGGTAGGGTTAGGTTTAGGGGATAGAATATAAAGTTTGTACAGTATAAAAACCATTATGTCTATGGAAAGTCCCCATAAAACATGGAAACACAACATATGTGTGTGTGTGTGTATGAGTGTGTGTGTGTGTGTGAGTGTATGATTGTGTGAGTGTATGATTGTGTTTGTCTCTGTGCGTGTGTGTGTTTTTGTGTGCGTGTGTGTGTGTGCGTGCATGCATGTGTGTATGTGTGTGTCTGTGCATGCGTGTGTGAGTGTGTGTTTTTGTGTGTGCGTGTGCATGCGTGTGTGTGTGTCTGTGCATGCGTGTGTGAGTGTGTGTCTGTGCATGTGTGTGTGTGCGTGTGTGTGTGTCTGTGCATGCGTGTGTGAGTGTGTGTCTGTGCATGCGTGTGTGTGAGTGTGTGTCTGTGCATGCGTGTGTGAGTGTGTGTCTGTGCATGTGTGTGTGTGTGTGTGTCTGTGCATGCGTGTGTGTGTGTGTCTGTGCATGCGTGTGTGAGTGTGTGTCTGTGCATGCGTGTGTGAGTGTGTGTCTGTGCATGCGTGTGTGTGTGTGCATGCGTGTGTGTGTGTGTGTCTGTGCATGCGTGTGTGAGTGTGTGTCTGTGCATGCGTGTGCGTGTGTGTCTGTGCATGCGTGTGCGTGTCTCTGCATGCGTGTGTGAGTGTGTGTCTGTGCATGTGTGTGTGTGTGTGTCTGCATGTGAGTGTGTGTCTGTGCATGCGTGTGTGTGTGACTGTGCATGCGTGTGTGTGTCTGTGCATGCGTTTTTATGTGTGTGTGCTCGCGTGCATGCGTGTGTGTGTGAGTGTGTGTGTGTGTGCATGTGTGTGTGTGTGTGTCTGCATGTGAGTGTGTGTCTGTGCATGCGTGTGTGTGTGACTGTGCATGCGTGTGTGTGTCTGTGCATGCGTTGTTTATGTGTGTGTGTGTGCATGCAGCGTGCATGCGTGTGTGAGTGTGTGTGTGTGTGCACATGCATGCGTGTGTGTGTGTGAGTGTGTGTCTGTGCATGTGTGTGTGTGTGTGTCTGCATGTGAGTGTGTGTCTGTGCATGCGTGTGTGTGTGACTGTGCATGCGTGTGTGTGTCTGTGCATGCGTTTTTATGTGTGTGTGCTCGCGTGCATGCGTGTGTGAGTGTGTGTGTGTGTGCACATGCATGCGTGTGTGTGAGTGTGTGTGTGTGAGTGTGTGTGTGTGTGTGTGTGCATTCATTTAGTCTCCTGCTGAGATCAGAAGGAGAAAGTAAGATGATGATAATCATCAGCATATATTAATCATGTGTAAACACATCGACCATACAGAAACACTTTCACTAGGAGCTATTTTAACCCCCCTGAGTTCATCATTTTTAAGCTTCTTTTTCTCAAACTTTTGCAATTAATTCTTCTCGAAGTGTTAGGTGAGATATCTATTTTATTCAATTATGTTTTCTTAATGAACATGCCTTTTAAGTAACTGACATTCTTGCTGAATTTCTATTATTGATATCTACCACGCTGAGAACATGTATAGCTGCACGAGGCCGTGAGGTCATTTCTGCAGAATAATCCTGGAAGTGATTGTTGTGTCGTGATGTACAGCAGCACTTCTTGAAGGTGTTTCTTGACGTTCTGTGCGTCTCTCATTATAGCGTGAGCAGTATGTAGCGGTTTGAGTGTCGGTGACGGAGTTCATTACCATCGTCCCTCGGGTCCGAAAGCAAAGGTCTTTTGATTATGACTGCAGCAGCTGCTTATAAGGGTTGAACCCGCGTGAAGCTCCGCACTGCTATTTCTCCGCTGATCCAAACATCATCTGCAATCTGAAACTGAACGTTTGATCAGATTTTAGGAGTGAACGCACTTAACTGCATAGAGAGCTATAGGATGCTCCCTTGCTCCCTATTTAGTGCATGACTTAACCTCCAGTGTGCTGTCTGTCTGCACTGGTCTCAGAACAGTTATAGAGAGCTATAGGATGCTCCTTGCTCCCTATTGAGTGCATGACTTAACCTCCAGTGTGCTGTCTGTCTGCACTGGTCTCAGAACAGTTATAGAGAGCTATAGGATGCTCCCTTGCTCCCTATTTAGTGCATTACTTAACCTCCAGTGTGCTGTCTGTCTGCACTGGTCTCAGAACAGTTATAGAGAGCTATAGGATGCTCCCTTGCTCCCTATTTAGTGCATGACTTAACCTCCAGTGTGCTGTCTTTCTGCACTGGTCTCAGAACAGTTATAGAGAGCTATAGGATGCTCCCTTGCTCCCTATTTAGTGCATTACTTAACCTCCAGTGTGCTGTCTGTCTGCGCTGGTCTCAGAACAGTTATAGGAGAGCTATAGGATGCTCCCTTGCTCCCTATTTAGTGCATGACTTAACCTCCAGTGTGCTGTCTGTCTGCACTGGTCTCAGAAAAGTTATAGGAGAGATATAGGATGCTCCCTTGCTCCCTATTTAGTGCATGACTTAACCTCCAGTGTGCTGTCTGTCTGCACTGGTCTCAGAACAGTTATAGAGAGCTATAGGATGCTCCCTTGCTCCCTATTTAGTGCATTACTTAACCCCCAGTGTGCTGTCTGTCTGCACTGGTCTCAGAACAGTTATAGGAGAGATATAGGATGCTCCCTTGCTCCCTATTTAGTGCACGACTTAACCTCCAGTGTGCTGTCTGTCTGCACTGGTCTCAGAACAGTTATAGGAGAGCTATAGGATGCTCCCTTGCTCCCTATTTAGTGCACGACTTAACCTCCAGTGTGCTGTGTGTCTGCGCTGGTCTCAGAACAGTTATAGGAGAGCTATAGGATGCTCCCTTGCTCCCTATTTAGTGCATTACTTAACCTCCAGTGTGCTGTCTGTCTGCACTGGTCTCAGAAAAGTTATAGGAGAGATGTAGGATGCTCCCTTGCTCCCTATTTAGTGCATGACTTAACCTCCAGTGTGCTGTCTGTCTGCACTGGTCTCAGAACAGTTATAGAGAGCTATAGGATGCTCCCTTGCTCCCTATTTAGTGCATTACTTAACCCCCAGTGTGCTGTCTGTCTGCACTGGTCTCAGAACAGTTATAGGAGAGCTATAGGATGCTCCCTTGCTCCCTATTTAGTGCATTACTTAACCTCCAGTGTGCTGTCTGTCTGCACTGGTCTCAGAACAGTTATAGGAGAGCTATAGGATGCTCCCTTGCTCCCTATTTAGTGCACGACTTAACCTCCAGTGTGCTGTCTGTCTGCACTGGTCTCAGAACAGTTATAGGAGAGATATAGGATGCTCCCTTGCTCCCTATTTAGTGCATTACTTAACCTCCAGTGTGCTGTCTGTCTGCACTGGTCTCAGAACAGTTATAGGAGAGATATAGGATGCTCCCTTGCTGCCTATTTAGTGCACGACTTAACCTCCAGTGTGCTGTCTGTCTGCACTGGTCTCAGAACAGTTATAGGAGAGATATAGGATGCTCCCTTGCTCCCTATTTAGTGCACGACTTAACCTCCAGTGTGCTGTCTGTCTGCACTGGTCTCAGAACAGTTATAGGAGAGCTATAGGATGCTCCCTTGCTCCCTATTTAGTGCATGACTTAACCTCCAGTGTACTGTCTGTCTGCACTGGTCTCAGAACAGTTATAGAGAGCTATAGGATGCTCCCTTGCTCCCTATTTAGTGCACGACTTAACCTCCAGTGTGCTGTCTGTCTGCGCTGGTCTCAGAACAGTTATAGGAGAGCTATAGGATGCTCCCTTGCTCCCTGTTTAGTGCATGACTTAACCTCCAGTGTGCTGTCTGTCTGCCCTGGTCTCAGAACAGTTATAGAGAGCTATAGGATGCTCCCTTGCTCCCTGTTTAGTGCATGACTTAACCTCCAGTGTGCTGTCTGTCTGCCCTGGTCTCAGAACAGTTATAGGAGAGATATAGGATGCTCCCTTGCTCCCTGTTTAGTGCATGACTTAACCTCCAGTGTGCTGTCTGTCTGCGCTGGTCTCAGAACAGTTATAGAGAGCTATAGGATGCTCCCTTGCTCCCTGTTTAGTGCATGACTTAACCTCCAGTGTGCTGTCTGTCTGCACTGGTCTCAGAACAGTTATAGAGAGCTATAGGATGCTCCCTTGCTCCCTGTTTAGTGAATGACTTAACCTCCAGTGTGCTGTCTGTCTGCACTGGTCTCAGAAAAGTTATAGAGAGCTATAGGATGCTCCCTTGCTCCCTATTTAGTGCATGACTTAACCTCCAGTGTGCTGTCTGTCTGCACTGGTCTCAGAACAGTTATAGGAGAGCTATGGGATGCTCCCTTGCTCCCTATTTAGTGCACGACTTAACCTCCAGTGTGCTGTCTGTCTGCACTGGTCTCAGAACAGTTATAGAGAGCTATAGGATGCTCCCTTGCTCCCTATTTAGTGCATGACTTAACCTCCAGTGTGCTGTCTGTCTGCACTGGTCTCAGAACAGTTATAGGAGAGATATAGGATGCTCCCTTGCTCCCTATTTAGTGCACGACTTAATCTCCAGTGTGCTGTCTGTCTGCACTGGTCTCAGAACAGTTATAGGAGAGATATAGGATGCTCCCTTGCTCCCTATTTAGTGCATGACTTAACCTCCAGTGTGCTGTCTGTCTGCACTGGTCTCAGAACAGTTATAGGAGAGATATAGGATGCTCCCTTGCTCCCTATTTAGTGCATGACTTAACCTCCAGTGTGCTATCTGTCTGCACTGGTCTCAGAACAGTTATAGGAGAGCTATAGGATGCTCCCTTGCTCCCTATTTAGTGCACGACTTAACCTCCAGTGTGCTGTCTGTCTGCACTGGTCTCAGAACAGTTATATGAGAGCTATAGGATGCTCCCTTGCTCCCTGTTTAGTGAATGACTTAACCTCTAGTGTGCTGTCTCTCTGCACTGGTCTCAGAACAGTTATAGGAGAGCTATAGGATGCTCCCTTGCTCCCTATTTAGTGCATGACTTAACCTCCAGTGTGCTGTCTGTCTGCACTGGTCTCAGAACAGTTATAGGAGAGCTATAGGATGCTCCCTTGCTCCCTATTTAGTGCATGACTTAACCTCCAGTGTGCTGTCTGTCTGCACTGGTCTCAGAACAGTTATAGGAGAGCTATAGGATGCTCCCTTGCTCCCTATTTAGTGCACGACTTAACCTCCAGTGTGCTGTCTGTCTGCACTGGTCTCAGAACAGTTATAGAGAGCTGTAGGATGCTCCCTTGCTCCCTATTTAGTGCACGACTTAACCTCCAGTGTGCTGTCTGTCTGCACTGGTCTCAGAACAGTTATAGGAGAGTTATAGGATGCTTCCTTGCTCCCTATTTAGTGCATGACTTAACCTCCAGTGTGCTGTCTGTCTGCACTGGTCTCAGAACAGTTATAGGAGAGCTATAGGATGCTCCCTTGCTCCCTGTTTAGTGCATGACTTAACCTCCAGTGTGCTGTCTGTCTGCACTGGTCTCAGAACAGTTATAGGAGAGCTATAGGATGCTCCCTTGCTCCCTGTTTAGTGAATGACTTAACCTCCAGTGTGCTGTCTGTCTGCACTGGTCTCAGAACAGTTATAAAGAGCTATAGGATGCTCCCTTGCTCCCTATTTAGTGCATGACTTAACCTCCAGTGTGCTGTCTGTCTGCACTGGTCTCAGAACAGTTATAGGAGAGCTATAGGATGCTCCCTTGCTCCCTGTTTAGTGCATGACTTAACCTCCAGTGTGCTGTCTGTCTGCGCTGGTCTCAGAACAGTTATAGAGAGCTATAGGATGCTCCCTTGCTCCCTGTTTAGTGCATGACTTAACCTCCAGTGTGCTGTCTGTCTGCACTGGTCTCAGAACAGTTATAGGAGAGCTATAGGATGCTCCCTTGCTCCCTATTTAGTGCATGACTTAACCTCAATTCTGCATCAGGTTAGTCTAGCTGTTTTCAAATGGAAGAATGTGATTTAAATGGCCCTTACAAAACACAGCCAAATGAACCTGGTGAACCTGAAACATGGCTTCATTTACTAGTCATTCAGTCAACTGGTCGATATTGAAAATATTTCTTGCATAGCATCAAGTCACCATATGCATCCGAACGGCTCTGACAGCGTCCAGACAGAATATGAGTTTAATGGTGTTTTTTTCTCTCATAAGTGCTTGTTCTTCCAGTGTAAACGATCAGACACTCACACCTGCCACGAGGGATCCAAACACAATTGTTTGTGTCTTGTCACTGAGGTAATTAATATGTATCAGTCGATTTAGTCATTTAGCGCGGTTTGTTTTGGAAAGACGGATATAAATCACGTCGTGGAGACGGCGAGTCATAAAGAGAGAAGTCGACAGAGCGAGGGGACGTTGCCTTGAGAGAGAGAACGCCTGTCGAGTCATCGCTTTGATAAGGACACATGCTAATTTCCAAAGCCTTCACGCTGATCTATTGAGATGGATTATTGAGCCGCACATCCTTCAGCGCTAACAGCGACATTTCATTAAGCCTTATCGCTCGCTCCTGGATTTGAAAGGTTCAGTCAGTTCACACAGACGTGCAATTTACGGATTCTGTCATGCACTAATTTTTACCGCTGGCTTTTAAGAACACTCGCTTGTCACGGGCCTCGTTCGCACGCGGGCACAGACGGGCACAAAACCTCCTCGATTTTAAGACTCTCCTGAGTGCACAATTACTGAACAAAGGCTCCGTTCACACCAAAATGAGAATTCTGTCATTATTTACTCCCCCTCAAACGAGATGTTCTTTCTTAGCATCTACAGTTGACAGTCAACCTCCATTAAGAACAAAAACACCATAAAGGTTTCAAAAAAGCACCGTGAGTTCATCATACATGTAGTTTACGGCTCAAACTCTATATGTAGCGTCTCCTGAAGTCAAACGTTAGCTTTGACTCTAATGTCATCTCTTCAGAAGACGTGCAAGATATATAAACTACCTTTGTGTTACCGTAATGGTGTTGTGTTTTACCTCGTATTTGAAGCTGGACGGCACCTGGTCACATTCTGTCATACAGCTTTAAAACAACATGAGTGTGAGTAAATGATGACAGAAGCATTCCTCTAATAAAGAGCAGCAGTTTTAGCTCAAGGACTTTCACAATGAATGACAGATTCAGTATTAACACTTAGTTAAACCTCGAGTGGTGGTGGCGTAGTGGTCTAAGCACATAACTGGTAATCAGGAGGTTGCTGGTTTGATCCCCACAGCCACCACCATTGTGTCCTTGAGTAAGACACTTAACTCCAGGTTGCTCCGGGGGGATTGTCCCTGTAATAAGTGCTCTGTATAATACATTGGTACTCAGAAGGTTGCTGGTTTGATCCCCACAGCCACCATCATTGTGTCCTTGAGTAAGACACTTAACTCCAGGTTGCTCCGGGGGGATTGTCCCTGTAATAAGTGTGTTTGTGTAGTGGGCTAATGCACATAACTGGTAATCAGGAGGTTGCTGGTTTGATCCCCACAGTCACCACCATTGTGTCCTTGAGTAAGACACTTAACTCCAGGTTGCTCCGGGGGGATTGTCCCTGTAATAAGTGCACTGTATAATACATTGGTACTCAGAAGGTTGCTGGTTTGAGCCCCACAGTCACCACCATTGTGTCCTTGAGTAAGACACTTAACTCCAGGTTGCTCCGGGGGGATTGTCCCTGTAATAAGTGCACTGTATAATACATTGGTAATCAGAAGGTTGCTGGTTTGATCCCCACAGTCACCACCATTGTGTCTTTGAGTAAGGCACTTAACTCCAGGTTGCTCCGGGGGGATTGTCCCTGTAATAAGTGCTCTGTAAGTCACTTTGGATAAAAGCATCTGCCAAATGCGTAAATGTAAATGTTTAGCGTATTCTATTCAGTTCTTCTGGGTAATTGTGCTTCAGTCAAATAAGCAGTTTTTTTTAGAGAACTGAAGGTCCCTGAGCAGCACTAACACTCGCCATTGAAACACAATCAATGCCCAATGAAGAATGATGGAGTTGACTCCAGTTCAGTCATTACTGAGGGTTCATTTCAGTCAGGATGTGGCCTTAGAAGCTGTCGTTAGGGTTAGGGTGTGTTTGGGTTTGTTTGCACTTGTGAGAGATCTGAAGGAAGGTCAGTGTGTGTAGGTTGCACCAGGTGTGTTGTGTGTAATCGTGAGCCCCATCTGTAGCACAGACTCGCAGTAAGACAGCTGCCGTCCCCAGCCTGATCTCCACTGGTCCCCTGGGAGCCGTTAGCAGTGTGACCCATTCAGCTCGCTCATCATGCGCCCCTCATCCCGGCACTCCATCATGATGTCAGCGACAACTGTACATCAAACCCAGCTGAACTGATAAGGCTTTTAATATGCTTTTGTCCATGCTAGTTCTCAGCGCTTCTGTGTTCCGCTAACACAGCAGTTTATTACATTTCAAAGATCCACAGCCAGGGTCTGAAATTCACTTTTTAGCCTACCAGCCAAGGTGATTTTTTTAACCCTTTTATACCAGGTGATTAAAACGTACCCGTGCATCCACTGGAAAGCCGAGAGTGGACACCAGGGTCTTGACAGAACTCATATTTTGCCTAGAACTCACAATACGTTAGTCTAGAACTTGTCTAGAACTCATATTTTGGTTAGAAGTAATGAGACATCAGTCTAAAACTCAAACTGTATCTATAATTTATGTACTGTCAGTCTATAACTCATATTTAATCTAGATCTCGTGAAAAGTTGGTCAGTAACTCGTCTAGAATTCATATTTTGTCTAGAATTCATATTTCATCTAGAACTCATGAGACATCAGTCTAGAACTTGTCTAGAACTCATTAAACATCATTTTATAACTTATATTTCATCTAAGACTCATGTGAAGTCTGTCTAGAACTCATCTAGAACTCATAGTTCATCTTGAACAAATGAGACGTCGGTCTACAGCTCATATCATCTAAGTCATGAAGCATCAGTCTAAAACTCCTGTGTCATCTAGAACTCATGAGACATCAATCTAGAACTTGTCTTATGCAAATTGTTTCAAGAACTTATATTTGATCTAGAACTCATGAAAAGTTGGTCAATAACTAATCTAGAACTCATATTTTGTGTAGAATTATAATAAGTCAGTCTAGAACTTGTCTAGAACTCATGATACATCAGTCTAGAACTTATATTTCATCTAAGACTCATGAGAAGTCTGTCTAGAACTCATAGTTCATTTTGAACAAATGAGACGTCCGTCTACAGCTCATATTTCATCTATAACTCATGAGACATCAGTCTAGAACTTGCCTAGAATGCAAATTGTTTTAAGAGCTCATAAAACATCAATTTAGAACTCACATTGTATCTACAACTCGGGAACTGTCAGTCTTAAACTCATATTTAATCTAGAACTCATGAAAAGTTGGTCAAAAACTCATCTAGAACTCATATTTTATCTACAACTCATGAACTGTCAGTCTTAAACTCATATTTAATCTAGAACTCGTGAAAAGTTGGTCAAAAACTCATCTAGAACTCATATTTTGCCTAGAACTCACAATACGTTAGTCTAGAACTTGTCTAGAACTCATATTTTGGTTAGAAGTAATGAGATGTCAGTCTAAAACTCAAACTGTATCTATAATTTATGTACTGTCAGTCTATAACTCATATTTAATCTAGAACTCGTGAAAAGTTGGTCAGTAACTCGTCTAGAATTCATATTTCATCTAGAACTCATATTTCATCTAGAACTCATGAGACATCAGTCTAGAACTTGTCTAGAACTCATTATACATCAGTCTAGAACGTATATTTCATCTAAGACTCTTGAGAAGTCTGTCTAGAACTCATTTAGAACTCATAGTTCATCTTGAACAAATGAGACGTTGGTCTACAGCTCATATCATCTAAGTCATGAAGCATCAGTCTAAAACTCCTGTGTCATCTAGGACTCATGAGACATCAGTCTAGAACTTGCCTAGAATGCAAATTGTTTCAAGAACTCATAAAACATAAATTTAGAACTCACATTGTATCTACAACTCATGAACTGTCAGTCTTAAACTAATTTTTAATCTAGAACTCATGAAAAGTTGGTCAAAATCTCATCTAGAACACATATTTTGTCTAGAATTATAATAAATCAGTCTAGAACTTGTCTAAAACTCATTATACATCAGTCTAGAACTTATATTTCATCTAAGACCCATGAGAAGTCTGTCTAGAACTCACCTAGAACTCATAGTTCATCTTGAACAAATGAGACGTCGGTCTACAGCTCATATCATCTAAGTCATGAAGCATCAGTCTAAAACTCCTGTGTCATCTAGAACTCATGAGACATCAGTCTAGAACTTGTCTAGAACTCATGATACATCAGTCTAGAACTTGTCTAGAACTCATGATACATCAATCTAGAACTTGTCTAGAACTCATGATACATCAGTCTAGAAGTTGTCTAGAACTCATGAGACATCAGTCTAGAACTTGTCTAGAACTCATGATACATCAGTCTAGAACTTGTCTAGAACTCATGATACATCAATCTAGAACTTGTCTAGAACTCATGATACATCAGTCTAGAAGTTGTCTAGAACTCATGATACATCAGTCTAGAACTTGTCTAGAACTCATTATACATCAGTCTAGAACTTGTCTAGAACTCATTATACATCAGTCTAAAACTCCTGTGTCATCTAGAACTCATGAGACATCAGTCTAGAACTTGTCTAGAACTCATGATACATCAGTCTACAACTTGTCTAGAACTCATTATACATCAGTCTAGAACTTATATTTCATCTAAGACTCATGTGAAGTCTGTCTAGAACTCATCTAGAACTCATAGTTCATCTTGAATAAATGAGACGTCGGTCTACAGCTCATATCATCTAAGTCATGAAGCATCAGTCTAAAACTCCTGTGTCATCTAGAACTCATGAGACATCAGTCTAGAACTCACATTGTATCTACAACTCAGGAACTGTCAGTCTTAAGAACTTGAGTTCGAAATTGTTTCCTAATTCCTCTCTCCAAATTTTGTTCAGTGTAGAACTCGAATAGAACTCAGGAGAACCCATCTAGATGTCATGAAAATTCAACTACAGCACTTCAGGATTTTTAAATTCGAGATAAAGTCCCTTAACGGAAATCTCAGAGCTTTAACAGCACACCAGTGAGTCTGGACACGGAGCAGACAGAGGTTTATCTGTTGTCACTTTGATGTTGTTTCCATTCAGCGCCACCGTCTGCTCAGATCTGATCCTCTCAGTAGGACTCTGTTAATACTCTCAGTACAGCCGTCACACTGGAGCTTGAACAGTCACAGCTTGGGATGAAGGTAGTCTTGCTGGTTTTAGCAAGTGAATCAATGGAGTCTTGCTGGTTGAGATGGCTGACAAGGCTTAATCGGCCTGATAGAACCAGCACATCACAATCGGACCACTTGTCATTTATAAAGTTATACAAGTCTCCTGCCCATATAACTCTGCTTTTCAGCAACCAATAAGAGTGCAGTACTCTCACAACTCTGTGTAACACATTTTTCCATGGTGAAATACATTCGACAGAATTCTCGCCAAAAAGCGAAGTCAATGCAAAAAGGTCCTCAGCACACTCCAGGATGTGCTGAAGTTCATCTTGCTCTTTAAACACCCGGTTCATTCGGGACACCTGCAGAAAGAACAGCACAGATTGTGTCACACTTTTAAGATTTCACGGCTGTTTTTATCGTGAATGTCGCAGCTGCCGTGTTCAATCTGACATTGTCTGTGACTTTGTGTCTCTGCTTGTAATGATGATGATGCTGCTCGCAGATTTTCATCTCAATCTGAGTAATAGCACTTATATTGGAGTGAAGAGTATTTTATAAACACTGGAACGCATTTGAAGTGATGCACACTGTAAGAGCTGACCTGAAGTCAGCTGATCGGTGCAGGTACATGAGTCTCTCGAGGCTGTTTTAAGTGATTAAAGATGATACAGAGCGAGCGAGGGGATATATGTGTGGAGGAAATTATCTGAATGGGATTAACTGGGATTATATTGGCAGTGCAGAAGGTCAAACCCATGCTGCGCGAGTGTGTGCGCATAAGTACAAGTGACGCCGTGTTTTCTGTCTATATGACAGCAGGGATCGGTGCAGCGGATGAAAAGGAAAGGCATATTTTTAGGAACGATAATGAAGATAAATAGTGATAAAGTTGTGCAGGTTCAGTTTGTGTGACACGTACCGATCGGTATGGGGACCGAAGATGCGGTTACCATGGTTACAGCCAATAATGAAGAGATAAGAGATGATATGGGATGTTTAATACACAGACACACATTATAGAAAGGCATCGAGTTCAATTCAAACACGCACACGCTCTCGTGTTACTCCGTGATCCGAGAGTATCACCACAGGAAAATGTGTTTTGTGGAAACTGGATAAACTGAATCATGTATCAGAGGAAATATTAATGTTCTTCATGCAGTGCTAGCAGTCAATATTTCCCTGCAGGTGTATTTGGGGGATTCTCAATGGTCAGATTTATAATACAGTATTTACACAATATAAATGAGTTTTTCTTCGCACAGCTCCATCACACAGATGCGGCTGACCTCCGAGTCTCTTTGAACTCCAGCGCATTAGAAACTCTGAGAACAATAGCCGTTCCTCCACACGTCCCTCAAGCCGAAACACGCCGGCGCTCTTTCACTGTTTCCACTTTAATCTCTCAGCGGTGTTCTGGAGCTCGGGTCGCTACCTGGTGCCTCACAAGTCACGTCCAATCACAGTTTCCCAAACGACAGAGTCTGTGACTCAGCACGGAGCATCTCTTGCAGTTTCTCTCATGCAATAATTGCGTCCTGTGGGGAGGCTGATTTTCATTGGGAACACACTTGTGTTATCTGTGCCTCTAATAAATATTCTTCACATTTCAAAACCTGGAAAAATCTATTGTTCATGTCAATCCATTTAAAATGTTTAATTGAATTAATCACAACTCTTGGCAGATATAAATATTCACTGAGCCCCTCAAATAGCAGTAATTCTAAATATAATGATTAAATAATTATCATTAAAATATACATTATAAAAATGCATTACATTATCGTGGCAGAGGAGTTAAGCATTGATAAGACAATACAGAAAGCGGCTTTAGAATGCAATATATTGTTTATTTCCATATTACTGAACATAAGACAATCATTGGCAATCCATTGAGTCCGTTAAGCGTGTTACCATGGAGACGTAGCGCTTGACGAAGCTTCACGCTAATTTCTGCGGCATCCCGCACAACTCACCACACGCCCCACCGAGAGCGAGAACCACATTATAGCGACCACGAAGAGGTTACCCCATGTGACTCTAACCGGGCCATGAGACTCTACCCACCCTAGCAACCGGGCCAATTTGGTTACCCCATGTGACTCTACTCACCCTAGCAACCGGGCCAATTTGGTTACCCCATGTGACTCTACCCACCCTAGCAACCGGGCCAATTTGGTTACCCCATGTGACTCTACTCACCCTAGCAACCGGGCCAATTTGGTTACCCCATGAGACTCTACCCACCCTAGCAACCGGGCCAATTTGGTTACCCCATGTGACTCTACTCACCCTAGCAACCGGGCCAATTTGGTTACCCCATGTGACTCTACTCACCCTAGCAACCGGGCCAATTTGGTTACCCCATGAGACTCTACCCACCCTAGCAACCGGGCCAATTTGGTTAACCCATGTAACTCTACCCACCCTAGCAACCGGGCCAATTTGGTTGCTAAGGAGACCTGACTGGAGTCACTCAGCACGCCCTGGATTCAAACTAGCGACTTAGCATCTTTACTTGCTGAGCTACCCAAGCCCCTATATAGTCAGCTGTTTATTACAAACAGCAAAAAATAAACATTTAATTATGGTTATATGTGCTGACTGGCTGATGCCGCTAGTCTTAAAGAGACAGTACCTATTTAGCACTTGTTCTACATATTAATGTAAATACTTGTTAATAGTACAAATTATGCAAGTAAACTGTAAACATGTAACAAAAATATACATGTAAGACAAGGCCAGTTTATTTATATTGCACATTTCATACAAAAATGGAAAATTAAAATGCTTTACATAAATTTTTTTTTTAAATGGTTGATGGATAACAGCTAAACGCATTCTCTAGATGATTCAAAGCAACTTCCAGTGCACTTATTACAGGGACAATCCCCCCGTAGCAACCTGGAGTTAAGTGCCTTACTCAAGGACACAATGGTGGTGACTGTGGGGATCAAACCAGCAACCTCCTGATTACCAGTTATGTGCTTTAGCCCACTACACAACCACCATATCGTTCTCATGTAAGCAAAATGGACATTGGTTCTCAGGTCATTTTGAGAGAGATTGAACACCAGGACTGGCATTATGCCACCCTAAGGCGTATGAGGTGAACTTCACCATCTCAATTCACTGCCTGTCGTCCTGTCAGTCTGTGGCATTGAAAATCTGCCCTGCTGCTGTCCTTTTGCTGTTTCAAAAGGACATACCGCAAAGAAGAGCTGTCGTCCGTGAGAGAGAGAGAGAGAGAGAGACAACAACAAAAAAAACGTTGGCTGCGTGGCGACGGGCTGCTGGATATATTCAGAATGACTTTGCATGCAGACTCGCAGATTGTTGAAGCACATAATATGTGCAAATCGCTCTACCTCACCTTGAAAAGTCTCTTTTTATTCCACTAGGTGGCGGAAAACACAAGAAAAGATATATTTTCTCTATTACATTCCATCACAATATACAGATGTGTAATGTAGGTGGTGCTCTAATGCATTCACCCTCATTATTTCATTGAATATCTCGGCCTCTGAGTGGACTATAAGGTCAATCTATGGGTCATTAGGAAGCTGAGATCCTCCCCTTTGCAATTTTATTATCAGTAGTCAATAAAATATATTTCCCATGACATGTTTAGCATGATTTTCCTTCAGGATGGCATATTTTGTTTTGGGCATCTAAGATATAACATTGGATTATTCAGTCAAACAAGCTCACAGACAAGTAAAGAATGGCTATTTTATTTATATATGTATTTATTTATTTTTAGAAAACTAACTTAGGTTAAAACAGATGTAAAGTTTTGAGCTATTTGTGGCTTACAGCTGCAGTTATGGGTGGATTAAAGAGACGTTTGTGTGTGATGTCTTACAGAAATCATATTTGACTTTTTGATTCTTTTGAAAATATTTCTTATTGTGGTATTAGGGCAACAAAATAAACAGCACAGTCACATTCCTGAGAATGAGAGCTTTCGTTTGATATATGACTTGCCTAATTAAGTGCTATTTGAAAGACTTCTATATACATATAAATACAGTTATACCATTTGACCACTAGGTGGCGCTTATTTGCGTCGTGAATGTTTTTAGGCCTTATTTTGCTATTTTATGTAACATAAATGCATATGTGATGTTTATCACTGAAACGTTCAGATTCAAAGCTTTCAAATGATACCTCACATGCCTCGTATGTATACGGAGTCGTTAACGTTTTAAGCGTAAACGTTTTTTGCGATATAGCGCCCCCTTTTAGACCCGCCGGTGGGTCAGCAGAGTTTAAGATGCTGTCAAGATAGCAGCAGTTAAACTTTTAAAACCACGTATCAGACACCTGGATATCAAGAATGCAAGAATGCATTCTGTGTGAACAGCCCCTAATTGCTAGCTGGAAGCATTTGTCAAATTAGCCACAATATTTAATAAACAAACCTGTGAGAGGACGTGTAGCACTTAGACGCTAACTGAATTAGTTGGTATTCAGCAGGTTGGAATGAGCGTTTAAATCAAGGGAGTCAGATGTCTACACATCATATGTGTGTGCTGTTGAGTTCATCCATGCAGCTCCATGCATATGTATGACACCAACACGTATGTTTGTACGTACGTATGCATTAATGAGATAAACATCAAACACAAGTATCTGCACGCTGCTGTAAAAACATCTGCCGAAATGCTGAACGGTCTGATTCTCTTGCTTCCCTGCAGGCGCTGATCCACTACAAGGTTTTGTGGAGTTGCGTTTTGTGTTGGAGCCCGAGGACGTGGTGACGGTTCGTGGTGGCGTCCTGCAGCTGGACTGTGAGGCGCGCTCGGATCAGGGCGTTCCCATCATCGCGTGGAAGAAGGACGGCGTTCTCTTGAGCGCGGTGGTGGATGAGCGGAGACAGCAGCTCTCAAACGGATCGTTAGTCGTGCAGAATGTCGTTCACTCCAGACATCATCGGCCGGACGAGGGAGCGTACCAGTGTCTCGCCGCGCTAGAAGGCGTCGGAGCGATCGTCAGCCGAACGGCCAAAGTCATCGTGTCTGGTGAGTAACACCCTTGCTCGAATGGTATTGCATGGCGCTAGCGACACCACGGTCGTGGGTTTGATTCTAAGGAAAACTTTAAAGTTTTAAATCATAAATGTGAGTTTTCTATCAGGGGTTTTTATGCTGGTTTTAAACATCTAAAGTAGTTCAAATCTCATCCATCCATCCATCCATCCATCTTCAACCGCTTATCCGAAGTTGGGTCGCGGGTGCAGCAGCTCCAGCAGGGGGCCCCAAACTTCCCTATCCGAGCCACATTAACCAGCTCTGACTGGGGGACCCCGAGGCGTTCCCAGGCCAGTGTGGAGATGTAATCTCTCCACCTAATCCTGGGTCTTCCCCGAGGCCTCCTCCCAGCTGGACGTGCCTGAAACACCTCCCTAGGGAGGCAGCAAGGGGGCATCCTTACCAGATGCCCTAACCACCTCAACTGACTCCTTTCGACGCAAAGGAGCAGCGGCTCTACTCCGAGCTCCTCACGGATGACTGAGCTCCTCACCCTATCTCTAAGGGAGAAGCCCGCCACCCTTCTGAGGAAGCCCATTTCGGCCGCTTGTACTCGCGACCTAGTTCTTTCGGTCATGACCCAGCCTTCATGACCATAGGTGAGGGTAGGAACAAAAATTGACCGGTAGATCGAGAGCTTTGCCTTTCGGCTCAGCTCTCTTTTCGTGAAAACGGTGCAATAGAGCGAGTGCAATACCGCCCCTGCTGCCCCGATTCTCCGGCCAACCTCCCGCTCCATTGTCCCCTCACTCATGAACAAGACCCCGAGGTACTTGAACTCCTTCTCTTGGGGCAATACCTCCTTCCCTACCTGGAGTACAGACTCCATCGGTTTCCTGCTCTAGTTCAAATCTGACTTTCTAAATTCTACCCGGCAAACTAAAATTCCAGTGTCATCACATTTATATATTAAAGGATTCGTTCACCCAATAATGCAAATCCTCTCATGATTGACTCACCTTTAAGCCATCCCAGATGTGTTTGACTTTCCTTCTTCTGCAGAACCGAAAAGAGGATTTTTATAAGCACATTTAAGCTCTTTTTGTGCATATAATGCAAGTAAACAGGTGCCATCAGTCTGCCGGCTGTTTGACGGTCCAAAAGTCACATTTAGGCAGCATAAAAGTAATCCCCACGACTCCAGTCGATAGTCAAACACATCTGGGATGGGAGTCAATCATGAGAGGATTATCATTATTGGGTGGACTAATCCTTTCAGACAAGGGTTACTATATAATGAAGGTAGATTTGAACTTTTGCCCTGTGTTCTCAGGATAAGTTACATTTCGGGTTAGGCTAGGGTTAAGTTATATTAATAATGTATAGCTAGGTTGTCAAATGTGTTTTAAATGCTGTAATTAAATAATAATAAGGCTATTTAATGGCAGGTTATAAACGTTTCAGTCGCTGTTCAAGCTGACGAGCCAATCAACCTATAGCATGTCAGTTTCACATGTTTATGGTGCCATCTAGTGGTTATTAGTGAAAATTGGCTTCAATGTTTATATCGATCTATTTAAAATGCTTGTGTGGAAAGTGACTCTTATGTTGGGATAAAAATAACAGTAATGATTATATTGTTACTGATATATTAAAATGAGTATTTGCTGAATATAAGCAACTTGTGCTTGATTCAAATATTGTATATTATTATATTGAAAATGCATGTTTTAAATATGATAAAACAGACTTTGATGAATATTTCTCAATCTTCATTACATTACATTCATGCACACCACAAAACACATCACAGAGCCTCTGACATATACTTTCTATAAGAGATATTTAAAGTGTGAACTAATAATTATGTGTATTTTCATATATGCAGCCGCTCTGTCATTATAAAGATCTCATTATTTTACATCACAAGCTATTATGATGATGATGATGATGATGATGTCATCACCATAAGTTCATGAGATCCAGCGAAAACACTTTTACAATTTATCTTTTTTAATTGTCAATATAGTGTTTGGGGCATAAAATACATATTATAAATGTTTATTGAATAAAGAATATTTGATTCATGTTGTATTTATACTGTGATAGATTTCAGTTCATATTTATAGAGCGAGAAGAGGAAGTTCTCAGGGTCAAACTCTCAAATATTTGGTGTCTCTGAAAAGCCCAGAGAGTCCTCCGATAATACCCCAAAATGTACCCCTGTACAAAAATGTCCATAACAAACGTCCTGCACGAAACTGAATGACTGCGCCTCAGGAGGAGAATGACCTTTAAAGCCTAAAGCATCAAATATGATCATAAAATAAAATGTGCAAGTTTATAGTTTTTCTAATGGTACTAAACACACATGATTAATGTGAATCACTTAAACTTTTCTGTGTAGTTTTATCCAGTTTTACAACAAACCCTGAAACATCCACGAAAACCTTATAAACATCTTTACAGCTCAATAGAGAAATTCATGTAAGTGCTTTTATAAGATTATAAACGTCACATTTCTGCATTTAAACCCTACGATAATTGACCCCATTGACTTCCATTGGAAGTGTCTCACTGGAACAGTTTACTTTAGTGGTAATCGACATTATGCCTCAAACTGAGCTTAATTGTATTGAACCAGGAATATTAATTTAAATAGACTATTATTGGACATACAAGACTGTTTGATGGCAGGTTTCCGCTGTGACAACTTACCCCATAGGAGTCACGAGTCTGTATATAAATTGACTTTCAAAGGTAATATTCACTGAAACAGCAAGTCTAAAACATTGTTGGATACATGTCAATTATTCTTAACACATTTAATTACTTGACATTAGTCTGCAGACACACACACGTTTGTGTTGTACTGAGAATATAATTTAGAATAATTTTGTTCTTAAGCGTATGAGCTCTTCTCCCAGAGACGCACACACACACATACACACACAAACAAACACATATATACATACATACACACACACACACACACACACACACACACACAAACAAACATACACATATACACACACACAAACAAACACAAACATTCACACACAAACAAACATACACATATACACACACACAAACAAACACACACACACACACACACACAAACAAACATACACATATACACACACACAAACAAACACATACATACACACACACACATATATATATATACACAAACAAACTCACACACACATACACACACACACACAAACAAACACACACATACACACACAAACAAACACATACATACACACACACACAAACAAACACACACACACACACACATACACATACACACACACACACACACACAAACAAACATACACATACACACACATATACACACACACAGACAAACAGGCTCACACACAAACACACACACTGACAAACCCGCCCACACACACACATACACACACAAACAAATGCACACAAACACACACAGATAAACAGGCTCACACAGACACACACAGACAAACCTGCCCACACACAAACATACACACACAGAAATGCACACACACACACACACGCAGACAAACAGGCTCACACACAAATGCACACATACACAAACACACACACATACCCACCTGCCCACATACACACACACACACACACACACACACACAGACAAACCGGCTCACACACAAACACACACACAAATGCACACAAACACATACACACACAAACCCACTCGCCCACACACACAGACAAACCGGCTCACACACAAACACACCGACACACACACAAATGCACGCTTACTCTGTGGGGAAGATAATTTGATTAAATTTGATATTCTCATGCAGGTTCATTATCATACCATTAAACATAAGCAGCACGTCCTGTTTCACATTAATAACATAATATATGCACCAATATATGCACCGTATGACCCCTTCACTCTTCTGACCTTTGACCCTCAGCATGAGATTACTGCGGCGTTCTCTTCACACAGACCCGCAGAAGGCCATGTGCATCTGTAACACACATTCAGACAACGCGGGCGCTCGTGTCTCTTTACGCCCGCTGTGATCTGGACTCGCACTAAAGGTGGTTTCATTCAGGTCAGCTGCGGCCCACAAACACCATCTTGACTCGTGGCTGGAGAGATGTGTTTCAGACGGGCAAGAGAGACATTTTGAGTCGGCACTTGACCCCAGATGGCTAGTTTGACCTCTCGGAGGGCGGCATATGCGGTTATCTCAGACCATTAACTGAAAGTCACTTTCAATCGGCACTTTAAAGATGGGCCAGTTGGCAGCGTTTGTCAGGCAACAGGTCTTTAATCGGGTGATTTGGAGTGTGGCAGCACTGCTAGGAATGAGGCAGACACCGGTCGAGTACTTTGGCTTTGAAATCGTCCCTTTGAAACACTGAATGAGTTTCAAAAGGCTGGTTACGAGCAGCAGTTATTATCGGAAGATATTTGGGGGAGAGAGAGAGAAAATAAAAGTGAACACTACCCTGTAGAGAGACATCAAACTCTCAGAGCCGACAGGCCATTCTCAGCTCTCCTCTCGTCCGGTTGCACTTGTTCATGCTTTACGCTCTTGTAGCCGGCGTGTAAATGCTCTGCGGGCTGCAGATAACGCTCACGTGAACGGCCCATTTCACTCTGTGAGGGGAAAATGCCGTGCGGTCGTTTCTAAATGAGCAGGACCCATTGTGTGTGAGAGAAATATGAATAGGAGAAGAGGAAGATCATTTACTGCATGCTAATAGAAATCATTTGCTGGTGGAGTTCTGCGCTATCTCGCCACCTTTCTCGCGCTGGCTAGTCTTTGTGTGTAGGGACAGACATTGCATGGTTTTAAAATATTCTGCTTCCTTAATGAATCCATCAACAATTCTTTTAGTAATTTTGGGGAAAACATGAACGGTGGTGAACTCTTTGGAATTAGCTGCTTTTTTGCATTAATTGCATTAATCAAAGGCACAATGTGCTTAAGATAACAACACACAAATAATTATAATCTTTCATGTCTTTACTGAACACATCCCATTAAACATTCACAGTGCTGTGGAGAAAGTAAGTGACCCCTTGGATTGAATAACTGGTCGATCCTCCTTTGGCAGCAATAACCTCAATCAAGCCTTTCTGATAGATGCGGAATAAACCTGCGCAACGTTCAGAAGGAATTTCGGACCATTCTTCCTTATTCCATATTGTTAGGATGTCTGGTGTGAACGGCTCTCTTGAGGTCATTGCACAGCATCTCTATTGGGTTAAGGTCTGGGCTCTGACTGGGGCACTCCAAAAGGTGGATTTTCTTTTTTTAGTCATTCTGTCGTGGATTTACTTTGATGTTTAGGGTCTTTGTCCTGCTGCATAACCCAACTTCTACTGATCTTCAGCTGGCACACTGCCACCCTGATATTATCCTGTAGATATCTTGATAAACTTGGGAATTCATCTTTCCCTCGATGATGGCAAGCAGTCCAGGCCCCAAATCATGATGCCCCCTCCACTGTTCTTCACCGTTGGGATGATGTGTTCATATTGGTATGCGGTGCCCTTTTTATGCCATACATAGTGCTGCTGTTCTTCCCAAACAATTCAACCTTTGTTTCATCAGTCCACAAATATTTTCCCAGTAGTGTTGTGGAATGTCAAGATGGTCTGTAAACTTTAGGCATGCAGCAATGTTTTGTTGGAAAGCAACGGCTTCCTTCATGATGTCCTGCCATGAACACCCGTTTAATGTTTTCTGTATAGTAGACACATGAACAGAGATGTTAACCAGCTCCAATGATTCCTTCAAGTATTTATCTGTCAATCTAGGGTTCATTATTACCTCACTGTTCATTCTGTGGTGTGTCCTTTGAGTCATCCACTAAGAGTGAGAGTACCTATAGTACTAAATCATCTCCATTTATAGATAGTTTGTCTAACTGTGTACAGATGAATATCTAACGGCCACTTCTAGTGAGAGTACCTATAGTACTAAATCATCTCCAATTATAGACAGTTTGTCTAACTGTGTACAGATGAATATCTAACGGCCACTTCTAGAGAGAGTATCTATAGTACTAAATCATCTTCATTTATAGACAGTTTGTCTAACTGTGCACAGATTAATATCTAACGGCCACTTCTAGAGAGAGTGCCTATAGTACTAAATCATCTCCATTTATAGACAGTTTGTCTAACTGTGGACAGATGAATATCTAACGGTCACTTCTAGAGAGAGTACCTATAGTACTAAATCATCTCCATTTATAGACAGTTTGTCTCACTGAGGACAGATGAATATCTAACGGCCACTTCTAGAGAGAGTACCTATAGTACTAAATCATCTCCATTTATAGACAGTTTGTCTAACTGTGTACAGATGAATATCTAACGGCCACTTCTAGTGAGAGTACCTATAGTACTAAATCATCTTCATTTATAGACAGTTTGTCTCACTGGGTTAGGGTTAGGGTTAGTTAGATGAATATCTAACGGCCGTTAGATGAATATCTAACGGCCACTTCTAGAGAGAGTACCTATAGTACTAAATCATCTCCATTTATAGACAGTTTGTCTCACTGTGCACAGATGAATATCTAATGGCCACTTCTAGAGAGAGTACCTATAGTACTAAATCATCTCCATTTATAGACAGTTTGTCTAACTGTGGACAGATGAATATCTAACGGTCACTTCTAGAGAGAGTACCTATAGTACTAAATCATCTCCATTTATAGACAGTTTGTCTCACTGTGGACAGATGAATATCTAACGGCCACTTCTAGAGAGAGTACCTATAGTACTAAATCATCTCCATTTATAGACAGTTTGTCTAACTGTGTACAGATGAATATCTAACGGCCACTTCTAGTGAGAGTACCTATAGTACTAAATCATCTCCATTTATAGACAGTTTGTCTCACTGTGGACAGATGAATATCTAACGGCCACTTCTAGTGAGAGTACCTATAGTACTAAATCATCTCCATTTATAGACAGTTTGTCTCACTGTGAACAGATGAATATCTAATGGCCACTTCTAGTGAGAGTACCTATAGTACTAAATCATCTTCATTTATAGACAGTTTGTCTAACTGTGGACAGATGAATATCTAACGGCCACTTCTAGAGAGAGTGCCTATAGTACTAAATCATCTCCATTTATAGACAGTTTATCTAACTGTGTACAGATGAATATCTAACGGCCACTTCTAGTGAGAGTACCTATAGTACTAAATCATCTCTATTTATAGACAGTTTGTCTAACTGTGAACAGATGAATATCTAACGGACACTTCTAGAGAGAGTGCCTATAGTACTAAATCATCTCCATTTATAGACAGTTTGTCTCACTGTGGACAGATGAATATCTAACGGCCACTTCTAGAGAGAGTACCTATAGTACTAAATCATCTCCATTTATAGACAGTTTGTCTAACTGTGTACAGATGAATATCTAACGGCCACTTCTAGAGAGAGTACCTATAGTACTAAATCATGTTCATTTATAGACAGTTTGTCTAACTCTGCACAGATGAATATCTAACGGCCACTTCTAGTGAGAGTACCTATAGTACTAAATCACCTCCATTTATAGACAGTTTGTCTCACTGTGGACAGATGAATATCTAACGGCCACTTCTAGAGAGAGTGCCTATAGTACTAAATCATCTTCATTTATAGACAGTTTGTCTCACTGTGGACAGATGAATATCTAACGGCCACTTCTAGAGAGAGTACCTATAGTACTAAATCATCTTCATTTATAGACAGTTTGTCTAACTCTGGACAGATGAATATCTAACGGCCACTTCTAGTGAGAGTACCTATAGTACTAAATCATCTTCATTTATAGACAGTTTGTCTAACTGTGGACAGATGAATATCTAACGGCCACTTCTAGAGAGAGTGCATATAGTACTAAATCATCTTCATTTATAGACAGTTTGTCTAACTGTGGACAGATGAATATCTAACGGCCACTTCTAGAGAGAGTGCATATAGTACTAAATCATCTTCATTTATAGACAGTTTGTCTAACTGTGGACAGATGAATATCTAACGGCCACTTCTAGTGAGAGTGCCTATAGTACTAAATCATCTTCATTTATAGACAGTTTATCTAACTGTGTACAGATGAATATCTAACGGCCACTTCTAGTGAGAGTACCTATAGTACTAAATCATCTCCATTTATAGACAGTTTGTCTAACTGTGAACAGATGAATATCTAACGGACACTTCTAGAGAGAGTGCCTATAGTACTAAATCATCTCCATTTATAGACAGTTTGTCTAACTGTGGACAGATAAATATCTAACGGCCACTTCTAGTGAGAGTGCCTATAGTACTAAATCATCTCCATTTATAGACAGTTTGTCTAACTGTGGACAGATGAATATCTAACGGCCACTTCTAGAGAGAGTGCCTATAGTACTAAATCATCTCCATTTATAGACAGTTTGTCTAACTGTGGACAGATGAATATCTAACGGTCACTTCTAGAGAGAGTACCTATAGTACTAAATCATCTCCATTTATAGACAGTTTGTCTCACTGTGGACAGATGAATATCTAACGGCCACTTCTAGAGAGAGTACCTATAGTACTAAATCATCTCCATTTATAGACAGTTTGTCTAACTGTGGACAGATGAATATCTAACGGCCACTTCTAGTGAGAGTACCTATAGTACTAAATCATCTCCATTTATAGACAGTTTGTCTAACTGTGGACAGATGAATATCTAACGGCCACTTCTAGTGAGAGTACCTATAGTACTAAATCATCTCCATTTATAGACAGTTTGTCTCACTGTGCACAGATGAATATCTAACGGCCACTTCTAGTGAGAGTACCTATAGTACTAAATCATCTTCATTTATAGACAGTTTGTCTCACTGTGCACAGATGAATATCTAACGGCCACTTCTAGTGAGAGTACCTATAGTACTAAATCATCTTCATTTATAGACAGTTTGTCTCACTGTGTACAGATGAATATCTAACGGCCACTTCTAGAGAGAGTACCTATAGTACTAAATCATCTCCATTTATAGACAGTTTGTCTAACTGTGGACAGATGAATATCTAACGGTCACTTCTAGAGAGAGTACCTATAGTACTAAATCATCTCCATTTATAGACAGTTTGTCTCACTGTGGACAGATGAATATCTAACGGCCACTTCTAGAGAGAGTACCTATAGTACTAAATCATCTCCATTTATAGACAGTTTGTCTAACTGTGTACAGATGAATATCTAACGGCCACTTCTAGTGAGAGTACCTATAGTACTAAATCATCTCCATTTATAGACAGTTTGTCTCACTGTGGACAGATGAATATCTAACGGCCACTTCTAGTGAGAGTACCTATAGTACTAAATCATCTCCATTTATAGACAGTTTGTCTCACTGTGCACAGATGAATATCTAACGGCCACTTCTAGTGAGAGTACCTATAGTACTAAATCATCTTCATTTATAGACAGTTTGTCTAACTGTGTACAGATGAATATCTAACGGCCACTTCTAGAGAGAGTACCTATAGTACTAAATCATCTCCATTTATAGACAGTTTGTCTAACTGTGGACAGATGAATATCTAACGGTCACTTCTAGAGAGAGTACCTATAGTACTAAATCATCTCCATTTATAGACAGTTTGTCTCACTGTGGACAGATGAATATCTAACGGCCACTTCTAGAGAGAGTACCTATAGTACTAAATCATGTTCATTTATAGACAGTTTGTCTAACTCTGCACAGATGAATATCTAACGGCCACTTCTAGTGAGAGTACCTATAGTACTAAATCATGTTCATTTATAGACAGTTTGTCTCACTGTGTACAGATGAATATCTAACGGCCACTTCTAGTGAGAGTACCTATAGTACTAAATCACCTCCATTTATAGACAGTTTGTCTAACTGTGTACAGATGAATATCTAACGGCCACTTCTAGTGAGAGTACCTATAGTACTAAATCATCTCCATTTATAGACAGTTTGTCTAACTGTGTACAGATGAATATCTAATGGCCACTTCTAGAGAGAGTACCTATAGTACTAAATCATGTTCATTTATAGACAGTTTGTCTAACTCTGCACAGATGAATATCTAACGGCCACTTCTAGTGAGAGTACCTATAGTACTAAATCATCTTCATTTATAGACAGTTTGTCTAACTGTGGACAGATGAATATCTAACGGCCACTTCTAGAGAGAGTACCTATAGTACTAAATCATCTTCATTTATAGACAGTTTGTCTAACTGTGGACAGATGAATATCTAACGGCCACTTCTAGTGAGAGTACCTATAGTACTAAATCATCTTCATTTATAGACAGTTTGTCTAACTGTGGACAGATGAATATCTAACGGCCACTTCTAGAGAGAGTGCCTATAGTACTAAATCATCTTCATTTATAGACAGTTTGTCTAACTGTGGACAGATGAATATCTAACGGCCACTTCTAGAGAGAGTGCCTATAGTACTAAATCATCTTCATTTATAGACAGTTTGTCTAACTGTGGACAGATGAATATCTAACAGCCACTTCTAGTGAGAGTACCTATAGTACTAAATCATCTCCATAGACAGTTTGTCTCACTGTGAACAGATGAATATCTAACGGCCACTTCTAGTGAGAGTACCTATAGTACTAAATCATCTTCATTTATAGACAGTTTGTCTAACTGTGGACAGATGAATATCTAACGGCCACTTCTAGAGAGAGTGCCTATAGTACTAAATCATCTCCATTTATAGACAGTTTATCTAACTGTGTACAGATGAATATCTAACGGCCACTTCTAGTGAGAGTACCTATAGTACTAAATCATCTCTATTTATAGACAGTTTGTCTAACTGTGAACAGATGAATATCTAACGGACACTTCTAGAGAGAGTGCCTATAGTACTAAATCATCTCCATTTATAGACAGTTTGTCTAACTGTGAACAGATGAATATCTAACGGACACTTCTAGAGAGAGTGCCTATAGTACTAAATCATCTCCATTTATAGACAGTTTGTCTAACTGTGAACAGATGAATATCTAACGGACACTTCTAGTGAGAGTACCTATAGTACTAAATCACCTCCATTTATAGACAGTTTGTCTAACTGTGGGCAGATGAATATCTAACGGACACTTCTAGAGAGAGTACCTATAGTACTAAATCACCTCCATTTATAGACAGTTTGTCTCACTGTGGACAGATGAATATCTAACGGCCACTTCTAGTGAGAGTACCTATAGTACTAAATCATCTCCATTTATAGACAGTTTGTCTAACTGTGGACAGATGAATATCTAACGGCCACTTCTAGTGAGAGTACCTATAGTACTAAATCACCTCCATTTATAGACAGTTTGTCTAACTGTGGACAGATGAGTATCTAACGGACACTTCTAGTGAGAGTACCTATAGTACTAAATCACCTCCATTTATAGACAGTTTGTCTAACTGTGGGCAGATGAATATCTAACGGACACTTCTAGAGAGAGTACCTATAGTACTAAATCATCTCCATTTATAGACAGTTTGTGTAACTGTGGGCAGATGAATATCTAACGGCCACTTCTAGTGAGAGTACCTATAGTACTAAATCATCTCCATTTATAGACAGTTTGTCTAACTGTGGACAGATGAATATCTAACAGTCACTTCTAGAGAGAGTACCTATAGTACTAAATCATCTCCATTAATAGACAGTTTGTCTAACTGTGGACAGATGAATATCTAAAATCTTCCAGATAACTTTCTAACCCTTTCCAGCTTTATGCAAAGCAACAGTTCTTGATCGTAGGTCTTCTGAGATCTCTCTTATGCAAGGTATGGTCCATGTCAGCAGATGCAAAATGTTTGTGTGCTTTTTATAAGTCAAAGTACCTCCAACTCACACCTCCAATCTTTTTGTGGTAGTAATGTCTAATGTCACACTATAAATGCTGTCGATTGAGCTGCACTTGAATTTGAACATGGAACATTCCAATAACAGAACCAAACATCATGAAAATCATGCAGTTCTAGTGTTTTTAGTATTATTTAAAGAACCTTTACAAACTCTATCGATTGGCCTGTTTTCATTGGACATATTCTGAAAGTGTAAATAAATTCTGAGGATTGTGAAAATCACATCTCCTATTCAGAGTGTCACTTCAATGATACATAGACACAAATTCGAGTCGTCCGCAGCCGCAAGAAATATAATTTATGAAGTGAAGGTCAGTTTAAAACACAGATCCGTCGCCCCAAACACTCATATGACTCACAGTGTGTATGTGTGTTGTGCTGTAAGTGCGCACAGAGCTATGAGAGCAGTGCATTGTGGGTCATTAGTGTTGAGTGACATCTATAACCTTTCCTGTGTTCATCTGAAGAGCACAAACCAGCATTTAACCAGCGCTGTTGAGAAACACCAGCCGCTCTGAACAAACCTTGACTCACTGAATCCCTCTGAGATGATAAAACATGCCTGAGAGCTTCGGTGTCTGCAGTAAAAGAGTGTTCAGTCAGAGTGCCAGACACTCGTCTCCACTGAAGGACATCGCCGAGTCATTCTGTTCTCAGAAAGAGCCGTTCCACACTTCGTGAAAATTTCAGGATGTTTGGAGTATTTGAACCATTTAATAGATAAGTGTGGTTATAAAAGGACAAATATTTACAGACAGATGAACATAAACCTTTCAACAGGGTTAAAGGGGTTGTTTAAGCTGAAATTTAAATTCTGTTATATTGGCTTGCCCTCAAGTTGTTCCAACCCCGTGTGAATTTCTTTCTTCAGTGGAACTCAGAAGGAGATGTTTACCAGAATGTTCACACTGCTCTTTTTAATATAATGAAAGTAGACCGTGACCAGAGTCCATCAAGCTCCTAAAAGAATAAAATAAACATTCATAAAAGTATTTTTAACTTTTAAAAGTGCTCTTTTTATGCCATACGTAGTGCTGTGTGTTCTTCCCAAACTATTCAAACTTACATTCATCAGTCCACAAAACATGTTCCCAGTAGCGTTGTGGACTGTCAAGATGGTCTTTGGTAAACTTGAGGCACACAGAACCCTTGGATATAATAACTGGTCGATTCTCCTTTAGCAGCAATAACCTCTATCAAGCCTTTCTGGAGAGAGTACATATAGTACTAAATCATCTCCATTTATATACAGTTTGTCTAACTGTGGACAGATGAATATCTAACGGCCACTTCTAGTGAGAGTACCTATAGTACTAAATCACCTCCATTTATAGACAGTTTGTCTAACTGTGGACAGATGAATATCTAACGGCCACTTCTAGTGAGAGTACCTATAGTACTAAATCATCTCCATTTATAGACAGTTTGTCTCACTGTGGACAGCTGAATATCTAACGGCCACTTCTAGAGAGAGTACCTATAGTACTAAATCATCTCCATTTATAGACAGTTTGTCTAACTGTGGACAGATGAATATCTAACGGCCACTTCTAGAGAGAGTACCTATAGTACTAAATCATCTCCATTTATAGACAGTTTGTCTAACTGTGGACAGATGAATATCTAACGGCCACTTCTAGTGAGAGTACCTATAGTACTAAATCACCTCCATTTATAGACAGTTTGTCTAACTGTGGACAGATGAATATCTAACGGCCACTTCTAGTGAGAGTACCTATAGTACTAAATCATCTTCATTTATAGACAGTTTGTCTAACTGTGGACAGATGAATATCTAACGGCCACTTCTAGTGAGAGTACCTATAGTACTAAATCATCTTCATTTATAGACAGTTTGTCTAACTGTGGACAGATGAATATCTAACGGCCACTTCTAGTGAGAGTACCTATAGTACTAAATCACCTCCATTTATAGACAGTTTGTCTAACTGTGGACAGATGAATATCTAACGGCCACTTCTAGTGAGAGTACCTATAGTACTAAATCACCTCCATTTATAGACAGTTTGTCTAACTGTGGACAGATGAATATCTAACGGCCACTTCTAGTGAGAGTACCTATAGTACTAAATCATCTCCATTTATAGACAGTTTGTCTAACTGTGGACAGATGAATATCTAACAGCCACTTCTAGAGAGAGTACCTATAGTACTAAATCATCTCCATTTATAGACAGTTTGTCTAACTGTGAACAGATGAATATCTAACGGCCACTTCTAGTGAGAGTACCTATAGTACTAAATCATCTCCATATATAGACAGTTTGTCTAACTGTGGACAGATGAATATCTAACGGCCACTTCTAGAGAGAGTACCTATAGTACTAAATCATCTCCATTTATAGACAGTTTGTCTCACTGTGGACAGATGAATATCTAAACTCTTCCAGATAACTTTGTAACTTTTTCCAGCTGTCGTAGGTCTTCAGAGGTCTCTTTCGGTCCATGTCAGTAGATGCTTCTTGTGAATTGAAAACTCAAAACGTTTGAGTGCTTTGTATAAGTTTTAGAAGCTCCAAAAATGTAAATAATGAGATTATCATCATTTCGGGGTGAACTATTATTTATTATTTAAAGTCACTCATAATTTATTCATTGATAAATTTCCCTTCCATCGCATCTTTTTTTCATACACCTGTCTCATTTGTAATTGTATATATTCAAATATAACATATCAAGATGCGTCATGTCAGGTTTAACAGCAATGCCGACAAACATCTTTGAATGTGTCTTGTATCCAAATGTTTGAATTATTGGAAACGTGAATGAGATTTGAGAGCTTTGATGGAGGGGAAGATTATTGATGACTTGGGACTTGAGGTCTGTTCTTTACACAAAGCTATTGTATGGCTTCAAAACAGCCATATGGACTACATTAAAGATGTTTTATGGGTCTCAATCTTGTTTTTTTTTTATGTGTTTATCCTAATTTGTCATTATATGGACAAGAGCAGTTGTACCATTCTGCTTAACATCTCCTTTTGTGTTCGACTGAAGAGAGAACGTCATATGGGTTTGGAACAACATAAGGGTGAGTTCATAATGACTTAATGTGCATATTGTGGCTGTATCACTAAGTCAGAAAGCAGACAGTCCTCAGTGACGGGTAAGAGAGTATTTGTGTGGAGAGAAATGACCTTTTAAAGAGTAATAGAGTGTAAGTTCATGACCTTTACCCGACCTTGACCGTGAGGGCTTGTCACTAATCCACACTGGAGAGAAAAACAATTTGCCCAAATCACCCACAAAGACAGCGGAGGTGTTAATCAGATTACACGTGTGTCAAACGGCTCACTCTGCCTCCACTCACATGTAATCCATTTACCATCATAAAAAGTCATTGTCAGTACCGGCGCTCCCTATAAGCAGCAACTCCATAGGGAGGCACCATCTTAGCCAATAGGAGAGAAGACGGGAGAGCTCACGTGATCTCTCTCTCTCTCTCTCTCAGCTCCTGCAGTAACGGAAAGATGGATGAAAGGCTAATTCTTGCTGTTAGCAATGTTCCAGTGCTCTATGATATAGATATGGTATATCCAGCCGCAGATAAACCGCCGCTATGGCAAAGAGCATGCCTTGTTTCTCGCTCATCTTTGATATATTACATTACATTTACATTTATGCATTTGGCAGACGCTTTTATCCAAAGCGACTTACAGTGCAATTATTACAGGGACAATCCCCCCGGAGCAACCTGGAGTTAAGTGTCTTACTCAAGGACACAATGGTGGTGACTGTGGGGATCAAACCAGCAACCTTCTGAGTACCAATGTATTATACAGAGCACTTATTACAGGGACAATCCCCCCGGAGCAACCTGGAGTTAAGTGTCTTACTCAAGGACACAATGGTGGTGACTGTGGGGATCAAACCAGCAACCTTCTGAGTACCA
>NC_068278.1:60336299-60351299 GCF_025860055.1 Xyrauchen texanus | reverse complement strand
CCACAGCAGAGTTTGTATTTGGGAGAAACGCCAACAAAACTGCATCTGGTGAGAAACCAACTTAAGTTTTTACACTAAAACCTGTTTGATTCAAAAGATTAGAGTCTCTAGTTTCAACCGATATGACATTTTAAACATTTGAGCGCTTTATTGTGAAACGCCACACTGATAAACACAATGACCACTTATGTGGACAATAGCACAATCGTTCCTTATATTATATATTTACTGTCATTATCAGATTGAGAATCGTTTGGTTATGTATGTAACCTCCGTTCCCCGAGGGAGGGAACGACACGTTGTGTCGGAGAAGCGACACTAGGGGTCTCTCTTGAGTGCCGATATTCACCTCTGATCTATGAAAAAAGGCCAATGAGAGTTGGCAGCCAGTATTTGCATGTCCCGCCCCCGGACATACGGGTATTTATGCGGCGCAAATACGGGAGTTCATTTAGGATTTTTCTGAGGAGCCGAAATGGTCCGGCCACAACAGTGGCTCGGTTCAGTGACATGGCGGAGGAAAGACACAACGTGTCGTTTCCTCCCTCGGGGAACGGAGGTTACATACGTAACCAAACGTTCTCCTTCTGTCGCTCTCTCCACGTTGTGTCGGAGAAGCGACACTAGGGGACCCATTCCAATCTTGCCATGTGCTGAACCGTGTACGTGAACTGCCGATACAGAGGCGGGCAGGGATTCATCCAGTGCCACGCATCATCTGTACCCGGCTGCACGTACCCTTCCCCAATGCCCCATACGAACATCAGGATCCTTCTAGTTACCCTGGGAGGGGAACAAGGCGATGTTTGCCAACATGGGAACGGGCCAGCCTGGCTGGGCCTCTTTTCTCTCTATGTTTCTCGCATAGAGCAATCACGGCCGGGGCCCTTACACGCATATAGGGAAGGGGTCTTACCCAGACCCTCGCGGAGACCACACCTGCCCTTTTTCTTGGGGAGGAAAAGTGGTAGACACGTCACACAGCCGTCTTAGGGCTCGTGTGGAAAGTATGGTGCGGTGGTAGATCCCAGCCTCGAAGGGGGAGTTGCTACAGCACGGCGACCGGGCAGCTGTAACTGCCTAAGGGAGACACGGGGGTCTGCTCGTAAGGGGACAGAACCATGGAAATACACACAGGGGGCGTCCGCACAGGAGGCCTTCTACTTTACCTGTGGAGCAACAGTACAGGGTAGCCATCAGGGTACCCGCAGTGGCTTGGGTCGGCGAGTTCCTCCGCTGAACCGCGGACCCGGAGGGCTGGGGAGGAATCGACCAGGGGCCCGACTCGGAGTGGGGCACCCTGGGAAGAAGGCGCACTACTTTACCTTGATGTCAGGAAAAGGGCGCTGGGCGCAAGCGATCCACCCGGCCGGTCGGTCTAGGTGTTACCGAGTTCTACAGGCTCGGACCTGAGAAAACACGAGACGCAACCGACTCAACGCGGAGGTTGTAAAACCTCGCGAAGGTGTTGGGTGTTGCCCAACCCGCGGCTCTACAGATGTCTGCTAGGGAGGTGCCCTTGGCCAGTGCCCACGGCCAGTGCCCACGAGGACGCAACACCCCTTGTTGAGTGAGCTCGGTCCCGTACGGGTAGGGGCACGGCCTGAGTGTGATAAGCCAGTGTGATGGCGTCGACAACCCAGTGGGTGAGCCTCTGTTTGGAGATGGCATTCCCTTTCTGCCGTCCCCCAAAGCAGACAAAGAGCTGCTCAGAGCGTCTGGTGCTCTGTGCGGTCCAGGTAAATGTGCAGGGCGCGCACTGGACACAGCAACGAAAGGGCTGGGTCTGCCTCCTCCCGGGGCAGCGCTTGCAGGTTCACTACCTGATCTCGAATGGTGTGGTAGGAACCTTGGGCACATAGCCCGGTCGCGGTCTTAGGATCACAGACGTATCTGCCGGACCGAACTCCAGGCAAGTGTCGCTGACAGAGAACGCTTGCAGGTCCCCGACCCTCTTAATGGAGGCGAGCGCGATCAGCAGGGCCGTCTTAAGAGAGAGGGCCCTGAGTCCAACTGATTCGAGTGGCTCGAAGGGAGGTCTCTGGAGTCCTGCCAAGACTACCGAGAGATCCCAGGAGGGAGCTGGGCCTGGCCGGGAGGGATTCAACCTCCGGGCGCCTCTCAGGAACCTGAGGATCAGGTCGTGCTTACCCAAAGACTTGCCATCTACAGGATCGTGGTGGGCGGCGATAGCGGCGACATACACCTTGAGGGTGGACGGGGACAGCCTCCTGTCCAGCCTCTCCTGTAGGAACAGAAGCACTGACCTAATCGCGCATCTCTGTGGGTCTTCGGCTCGGGAAGAACACCAATCTGCGAGCAAGCGCCACTTTAGGGCGTAAAGGTGCCTGGTAGAGGGAGCTCTGGCTTGGTTGATGGTATTCACAACGGTCGCGGTAAGCCGGCTAGCTCTTCCGCGTCCCGTCCAGGGACCAGACGTGGAGGTTCCAGAGGTCTGGGCGCGGGTGCCAGAGCGTGCCCGTCCCTGAGAGAGGAGGTCCTTTCTCAGGGAATTAGCCAGGGAGGAGCTGTCGCGAGGAGCCTGAGTTCGGAGAACCAAGTCCGAGTGGGCCAGTAGGGGGCCACCAACGTGACTTGCTCCTCGTCCTCCTGACCTTGCACAGCACCGGTGCAAGAAGGCTCACTGGGGAAATGCGTACTTGCGCAGCCCCGAGGGCCAGCTGTGTGCCAGCGCATCTGTCCCGAGGGGAGCCTCTGTTAGGGCGTACCAGAGCGGGCAGTGGGAGGTTTGCTGGGCGGCGAACAGGTCTACCTGGGCCTTGCCAAACCGTTCCCAAATCAGCTGGACCGACTGGGGGTGAAGCCTCCACTCCCCGCCGGGCAGGCGTTGTCGTGATAGCGTGTCCGCTATGATGTTGAGCTTGCCGGGGATGTGAGTGGCACGCAGCGACTTGAGTTGCTGCTGGCTCCATAGGAGGAGACGGCGGGCGAGTTGTGACATGTGGCGGGACCGTGGTGCTGTCCGATCTCACGAGGACATGTTTGTCCCGAACTAACGGGAGGAACTTCCTGAGAGCGAGAAGGACGGTCAGCAACTCCAGGCAATTGATGTGCCAACGCAGCAGCGCCCCTTTCCAACGGCCCGCTGCTGCGTGCCCGCTGCACACGGCACCCCACCCGGACCGGGAGGCGTCGGTTGTGACCAGGACGCGTCGGGACACCTACTGCAGGGGCACTCCTGCCCGTAAAAAGCAGAGGTCTGTCCAGGGTCGGAGTGTTTTGAGGCAGGCGGGGGTGATCCTTACCCGATGCGTGCCGCGGTGCCATGCGTGTCTCGGGACTCGAGCCTGGGGCCAGTGCTGGAGTGGTCTCATATGCATCAACCCCAGCGGCGCGACCGTCGCGGAGGACGCCATATGCCCCAGGAGCCTCTGGAAAAGTTTTAGAGGGACCACTGTGCCTGGCTTGAAGGAAGCGAGGCAGTCCAGCACCGACTGAGCACGCTTGCTCGTGAGACGTGCTGTCATTGAGACTGAGTCTAACTCCAACCCGAGAAAAGAGATGCTCTGAACCGGAGTGAGCTTGCTCTTTTCCCAGTTGACCTGAAGCCCCAAGCGGCTGAGCGTGCCGGAGCACCTGGTCTCTGTGTGTGCATAGTAACTCTCGAGAGTGTGCTAGGATGAGCCAGTCGTCGAGGTAGTTGTGAATCGCGGATGCCGGCTACTCGTAGCGGGGCAAGGGCCGCCTCTGCGACTTTTGTGAAGACGCGAGGGACAGAGACAGGCCGAAGGGGAGGACTTTGTACTGAAACGCCTGGCCGTCGAACGCGAACCGTAGGAATGGTCGGTGTCGTGGCAGAATTGAGACGTGGAAGTACGGCGTCCTTCAGGTCCACCGCTGCGAACCAATCTAGATGCTGAACGCCAGCCAGAATATTTCTCTGCGTAAGCATTTTGAACGGGAGTTTTAACAAGGCCCGATTGAAAACTTCGCAAGTCCAGGATTGGTCGTAAGTCCGCCTTTCTTGGGTACAATGAAGTAAGGGCTGTAGAAACCCTTCCTCATTTCGGTTGGAGGGACGGGCTCTACCGCGCCCTTGGCTAAGAGGGTCGCGATTTCCGTGCGCAGGGAACTGGCATGCTCGCTGTGTACTGCGGAAAGCGGACACCCCTGAAGGGGGCGGAGCCGGGCAAACTGAATTGCGTAACCGAGTCGAATGGTCCGGTGCAGCCAGCGTGATGCGTTGGGAAGCGAAAGCCATGCTTCCCAGCTCTGCGCTAGGGGCACCAAAGGGACGAGTATTTTGGACGTACCTGGCGGGGCCTCGCAGCGGGGCGGAACAGGTAATGCAGCGTCGGGCGGCTTCGTTGCGGCCTGAGGCTGAGGTGCTGAGAATAGACTCAAAGCACTTACCTTGCTCCGCGCCCGGCAGGGGGCAGGTTCTTGACTGAGGAGGAGGTCTGATGTTGGCGTCCTCTGGACTCATCTGAACCGGCCGGCCGGGGGACAGTCGTGGGCAGGCGGAAGGCGGGATCGCCGCGTCCGGTGTACCGGGACTGTTGTGATCTGAAAGCACATTGCTGTGAAAACGGCATTTGCGGGCCAGGTGACCCAGAGGCAAAGGAAATAGCTCTTTTATTGAGAATGTGGGTACCACAGCCCCGTCAGGGGTGTGGAAAATGAAAAAACAAAGGATTCTCCTCCCGCCCTCCACCGGGGACGGAGCGGTCTTACCACCTCCGGAGCTAACGTCTTCGGCTCTGGGTCGGCTGTCTCAGGAACGCTTGGGAGCCTTCCGGGTCCTGGAGGGGGTTCGTGAGACAGGGGCGGCGCCGCCTGCGGAGTGCTCGACGCTGGGGCTGAGAGCTGGGCCCGGGTTGAGGTGGAGCAGGAGCTGGTTTCCTCGCAGGGGATGCCCTCGGCGGGCAGACGGGCAGGGCCCGTGAGCGGCAGGTCTGCGGCGGGGCATGATGTGCGAAATGGCCTCCGTCTGCTTCTTCACCGCGGAGAACTGTTGGGCAAAGTCCTCGACGGTGTCACCGAAAAGGCCAATCTGGGAGACAGGTGCGTCCAGGAAGCGGTTTTTGTCAGCCTCATGCATCTCGACCAGGTTGAGCCAAAGATGGCGTTCCTGGACCACTAGGGTGGCCATCGTCTGTCCGAAGTGCCTGCGCTGTGGCCTTCGTCGCCTCAGGGCGAGGTCGGTCGCTGAGCGCAGTTCCTGCAGCACATCAGGATCAGGTCCACCCCGTGCATGTTTCTGAGAGCTTTGGCCTGGTGGACTTGCAGGAGGGCCATCGCATGCAGGGCGGAGGCAGCGCTCCAGCCGTAGTGTAGGCCTTCGCGATTAAGCTGAGGATGTTGTCCTACAGGGCTTGGACGGAGTACGGGCGATCCCGCCAGGAGGTAGGGCTACCGGGCATAGATGGTGCGCAACTGCCCTATCAACCTGGGGAATCGCGTCGTACTCGTGGCGCTCTCCGCCGTCGAGGGTGGAGAGAGTGGAGCGGGTGGCACCTAGACGAGCGGAGAGCAGGGCTCTCCACGTAGACGCCAGCTCATCATGCACCTCCGGAAGAAAGGGACCGGGGATCGCGAGGCCAGCGAACGCGCTGCCCCCAGGAACCAATCATCCAACCGAGAAGGCTGTGGGGAGGATGGAGGGTTCCAGTCCAACCCCACGCTCAAGGCGGCCCGGGCAAGCATGTCGGACATCTGAGCGTCGGCCTCAGCCTGGGCCTGCTGGCCCAGGCGGCAGTCCAGGGAGTCCTTGGCATCAGACACCGCGACTCTCCGATGCAGCGGCGAGCTCATCTGCTTCGGACTCGGGAGGATAGACAGCCGGGCCGTGAGGCGAGCCGCTATCGCCGCGGCGTGGACGGAGACCAGCGAGCGTGTCGGGAACGGGAGGTTCGCGGGGGCTACCCGGCGAAACTGCACCCGCTGCCGCCCTCAAATCGCCCTCAGCGCCAACCGCACCGCCCTTAATCCCGTGGGAAGAAGGAGCAATGCGGGTGCAGCTGGGGTGGCTTGCTTTCTGTTGAAAGCGAGCCGCGATCGCTAACGTGGTCATGGTCATGTTCTCGCAGTGAGAACATGAACCATCCACAACGCCGCCTCGGTGTGATCGCGGCCCAAACACACGAGACAGCGCCTGTGGCCGTCTGAAGCAGAGAGCACTCTACCGCATCCAGGAACGACACAGGGGCAGAAAGGCATCTTGAAAAAGATGCGTCCTTAAAAGGACGTTCAACGCCGCTGTGTTTGCTCTTTTAGAGAAAATTACTCTTTTAGTAAAAACTCTTTTAATACACAGTGTGTGTGTGTACGTGTCTCGCGCTGTCGAGGCTCAGGGGCAACAGTGCACGCCGTGCACTGAGAAGGAGAAAGCCGCTGTTGTGCGTCGTCAAGATCGAACAGCATGCAGATCGTCAGAGGATACAGGAACGTTTAAGTGGCGTGTAACTCGCAGCAAACTGCAGACAGACCATCGGCTCCGAAGAAATTTTCTGAATGAACTCCCGTATTTGCGCCGCTTAAATACCCGTATGTCCGGGGGCGGGACATGCAAATACTGGCTGCCAACTCTCATTGGCCTTATTTCATAGATCAGAGGTGAATATCGGCGCTCAAGAGAGACCCCTAGTGTCGCTTCTCCGACACAACGTGGAGAGAGCGACAGAAGGGGAATAATGAGTTCATCTGTAAACTGATAATTGTGTCTTTCAGAGGCTTTATATGGAGTTATGATGAACATGAGATGTATTTCAAACTGTTCTGAGACCAGTGCAGACAGACAGCACACTGGAGGTTAAGTCATGCACTAAATAGGGAGCAAGGGAGCATCCTATAGCTCTCCTATAACTGTTCTGAGACCAGTGCAGACAGACAGCACACTGGAGGTTAAGTCATGCACTAAATAGGGAGCAAGGGAGCATCCTATAGCTCTCCTATAACTGTTCTGAGACCAGTGCAGACAGACAGCACACTGGAGGTTAAGTCATGTACTAAATAGGGAGCAAGGGAGCATCCTATAGCTCTCTATAACTGTTCTGAGACCAGTGCAGACAGACAGCACACTGGAGGTTAAGTCATGCACTAAATAGGGAGCAAGGGAGCATCCTATAGCTCTCCTATAACTGTTCTGAGACCAGTGCAGACAGACAGCACACTGGAGGTTAAGTCATGCACTAAATAGGGAGCAAGGGAGCATCCTATAGCTCTCCTATAACTGTTCTGAGACCAGTGCAGACAGACAGCACACTGGAGGTTAAGTCATGCACTAAATAGGGAGCAAGGGAGCATCCTATAGCTCTCCTATAACTGTTCTGAGACCAGTGCAGACAGACAGCACACTGGAGGTTAAGTCATGCACTAAATAGGGAGCAAGGGAGCATCCTATATCTCTCTATAACTGTTCTGAGATCAGTGCAGACAGACAGCACACTGGAGGTTAAGACATTCACTAAATAGGGAGCAAGGGAGCATCCTATAGCTCTCCTATAACTGTTCTGAGACCAGTGCAGACAGACAGCACACTGGAGGTTAAGTCATTCACTAAATAGGGAGCAAGGGAGCATCCTATAGCTCTCTATAACTGCTCTGAGACCAGTGCAGACAGACAGCACACTGGAGGTTAAGTCATTCACTAAATAGGGAGCAAGGGAGCATCCTATAGCTCTCTATGCAGTTAAGTGCGTTCACTCCTAAAATCTGATGAAAAGTTCAGTTTCATGCTGCAGATGATGTTAAAATTTCACAACGTAGTCCTTCTGTCCACATATGAGCACATAAACATTTAGGAAATGTTTTTGCTTAAGAAACATTGCAAATGGTAATGGGAAATGCACACGGCGGTCACGCGGGGGTCTCGGGAGGTTTAAGTAGTCTGAGTGGTCTTGTAATCTGGTAAACTGGTAATCAGGAGGTTGCTGGTTCGATCCCCACAGTCACCACCATTGTGTCCTTGAGTAAGACACTTAACTCCAGGTTGCTCCGGGTGGATTGTCCCTGTAATAAGTGCTCTGTATAATACATTGGTAATCAGAAGGTTGCTGGTTTGATCCCCACAGTCTCCACCATTGTGTCCTTGAGTAAGACACTTAACTCCAGGTTGCTCCGGGGGGATTGTCCCTGTAATAAGTGAACTGTATAATACATTGGTAATCAGAAGGTTGCTGGTTTGATCCCCACAGTCTCCACCATTGTGTCCTTGAGTAAGACACTTAACTCCAGGTTGCTCCGGGGGGATTGTCCCTGTAATAAGTGCTCTGTATAATACATTGGTACTCAGAAGGTTGCTGGTTTGATCCCCACGGCCACCACCATTGTGTCCTTGAGTAAGGCACTTAACTCCAGGTTGCTCCGGGGGGATTGTCCCTGTAATAAGTGTTCTGTATAATATATTGGTAATCAGAAGGTTGCTGGTTCGATCCCCACAGTCACCACCATTGTGTCTTTGAGTAAGGCACTTAACTCCAGGTTGCTCCGGGGGGATTGTCCCTGTAATAAGTGCTCTGTATAATATATTGGTAATCAGAAGGTTGCTGGTTTGATCCCCACAGTCACCACCATTGTGTCCTTGAGTAAGGCACATAACTCCAGGTTGCTCCGGGGGGATTGTCCCTGTAATAAGTGCTTTGTATAATACATTGGTACTCAGAAGGTTGCTGGTTTGATCCCCACAGTCACCACCATTGTGTCTTTGAGTAAGGCACTTAACTCCAGGTTGATCCGGGGGGATTGTCCCTGTAATAAGTGCACTGTATAATACATTGGTACTCAGAAGGTTGCTGGTTTGATCCCCACAGTCACCACCATTGTGTCCTTGAGTAAGGCACTTAACTCCAGGTTGATCCGGGGGGATTGTCCCTGTAATAAGTGCACTGTATAATACATTGGTACTCAGAAGGTTGCTGGTTTGGTCCCCACAGTCACCACCATTGTGTCCTTGAGTAAGACACTTAACTCCAGGTTGCTCCGGGGGGATTGGCCCTGTAATAAGTGCTCTGTATAATACATTGGTACTCAGAAGGTTGCTGGTTTGATCCGCACAGTCACCACCATTGTGTCTTTGAGTAAGGCACTTAACTCCAGGTTGCTCCGGGGGGATTGTCCCTGTAATAAGTGCTCTGTATAATATATTGGTAATCAGAAGGTTGCTGGTTTGATCCCCACAGTCTCACCACCATTGTGTCCTTGAGTAAGGCACTTAACTCCAGGTTGCTCCGGGGGGATTGTCCCTGTAATAAGTGCTTTGTATAATACATTGGTACTCAGAAGGTTGCTGGTTTGATCCCCACAGTCACCACCATTGTGTCCTTGAGTAAGGCACTTAACTCCAGGTTGCTCCGGGGGGATTATCCCTGTAATAAGTGCTCTGTATAATACATTGGTACTCAGAAGGTTGCTGGTTTGATCCCCACAGTCACCACCATTGTGTCCTTGAGTAAGACACTTAACTCCAGGTTGCTCCGGGGGGATTATCCCTGTAATAAGTGCTCTGTAAGTCGCTTTGGATAAAAGCATCTGCCAAATGCATAAATGTAAATGTATTTTCTGTGACTGTGTGTATTTAGAATGTTAGAAGCGTGTTAGTAGCGTTTGCTCACTGTGTTTTCTGCTGCTCTTGTTATCAAACGGTGAAGCTGTAATTGAAGCTCTGCTTGATGTTATCTTCCCTCTTATTTCATAGGTATGACCTATATTTCCCTCATGTCACCTGTGTAGTTAGCGAGGACGACATGTTTACATCCCGCTAAATAGCGCATCAAATGACCTCGTGTACATCCCACCGTACCCTGTAATCAGGCTAAATGCATCGTGAATGCTCGACTTCCTGCTGCAGTCGAATTAGAAGAGGAAGAGATGTTATTATTCTGAGCAATCATCTGGATTCCTGCGCTCAATATATACATCTTCTAAAGTCATACGGCGGCTTTGTGTGACGAACAGACCCAAATGTAAGTAGTTATTCACTGATAATCACACCTCCATCGATGCAGTCAACATGACCATTATTCAGCTGCATTTGCCTCCAATTCACCAGCTGTAACGTCCATGTGAATCTGCTAAATCTATTCGCCAATTGTGTTCGTGGGGATTCTGGCCTCCTATTCAATTAGTCTGCACACAGCGGCGCCGTTTGCATCTCTGGCTGGTCAGGTTGTTAATGAGCCGCGGGCGTGAGCGCTGACTGACAGATTACGACCCCCGTGCACGGCCAATTAACACACCAATGACAACAAAAATAGCTCTCTGATTAGCAGGAGCACGACTGATGGGCTCGTGTCGTCTCACTGAAATGCCTCTTGCGAGATGACGGGGCACGTAAGTGGGCAGGTTGTGGAGCAAAGCATTGTGGGTTATTAGATTTCTTAGATCATCTTAATTAGCCTGCGAGCATAACGGAGCTTCTTGCCCTTTCATGTCAAATGAGTGGCATTCGAAATGCTCGGTGGTAAAATATTGGCATAATCACTGCAGAATAAACGTAGAAGTCATTGTTAAACAAGAAGAGCGTTCGGTTGACTTTGTGCCACTGCAACGACCTTCCTCGGGATAATTGGCTCTTACATTGTTTTACCAGTGTAATTGAAATATGCAAACACAACGTACAGGAATGAGAGATGTTTGAACTCGTTCGCTCTGTTTTGATAGAGAAATGCAAATGTTTTCTCTCTCTTAGAGGCACACATGTGTCCCAAGCTATTTTAATATTCACATTGTGACTGTAAAACATCTGAAGGTTGTTCATATGCAGTTTTGGGTGTAATCTGATTACAAAGCAATAAACTACTATGATGCAATTACTTTTAAATTCAAAAGTAGTGTAGTGCATTACATTTTTAATTCTGGCATTTAGATTGCATCGACTGACTTTCAGTTAAAGGTGCTGTGAGCGGTATTAGCCGCTACTTCCACGGAACTGAGCCGTTGAATTAGCCACGCCCCTTTTTTCCAAAACCCCGCCCTCTAAAGATACCAAATGAGCTTTATTGAGACCGACACGAGCAGAAACGGTTGTTAAAAACAACTGCAGTGAAACAGCGCCCTCTAGTGACAGCTGTTATGAACAACATGGCATAAAAATGGCATTAAGCCTCAATAATTCACTGCAGACACTATGAGAACACGCACAATGATTGACAGGTCGAAAGCGTCAGAGACTGCGGACACATTTTTATTTGCTGTTTACAGAGTCTAGAGCTGTCACAGAGATCAGAGAGATATCTCACAACACCATGAAAGCACCTTTAACCTCATGCAACCCCGCGAGCCTAATCGCGAGGACTCGCTATTTTGGATTACGCTATTTTCTACGCATAATTCGAATGAATTTAAACCCATTGCATACTGTTCAGGGCACTCTTAAGGAGACATTTAATGGTTAAACTTGATTTCCGTGAAGCGCTTCTACGTAGTAGCGGCAACATAAATGCCTCTAGTAAGAAATCTCTTCAAAATCTTTCACTGATTCCTGTTTGGTTGTAAAGACGAGATTCTCTAGTTTCATTTGATATGCTGCTTTAAATATTTTGTTCATTTATTGCGCTTTTGCACACTGATAAACATGATGTCCACATACGTGTACACTGGCACCATATTTCCTCAAAAGTAGAAAAACATAATATTTTAAATAACTTTCAACTCTAACACATCTGCGAGACATTTCACTTCATTTTAATGTAACTTGTGTTATATTTTATTTTATTATCACTGTACAATATGATTCTATACATTAACATTAATAAATGCATTCATATATTTACTATCTGTGCATTATCACATTGAGAATAAATGAGTTCAACTATAAACTGATAAATGTGTCTTTCAGAGGCTTTATATGGAGTTATGATGAAAATAAAACTGTTCTGAGACCAGTGCAGACAGACAGCACACTGGAGGTTAAGTCATGCACTAAATAGGGAGCAAGGGAGCATCCTATAGCTCTCCTATAACTGTTCTGAGACCAGTGCAGACAGACAGCACACTGGAGGTTAAGTCATGCACTAAATAGGGAGCAAGGGCGCATCCTATAGCTCTCCTATAACTGTTCTGAGACCAGTGCAGACAGACAGCACACTGGAGGTTAAGTCATGCACTAAATAGGGAGCAAGGGTGCATCCTATAGCTCTCCTATAACTGTTCTGAGACCAGTGCAGACAGACAGCACACTGGAGGTTAAGTCATGCACTAAATAGGGAGCAAGGGAGCATCCTATAGCTCTCCTATAACTGTTCTGAGACCAGTGCAGACAGACAGCACACTGGAGGTTAAGTCATGCACTAAATGGGGAGCAAGGGCGCATCCTATAGCTCTCCTATAACTGTTCTGAGACCAGTGCAGACAGACAGCACACTGGAGGTTAAGTCATGCACTAAATAGGGAGCAAGGGAGCATCCTATATCTCTCTATAACTGTTCTGAGACCAGTGCAGACAGACAGCACACTGGAGGTTAAGTCATGCACTAAATAGGGAGCAAGGGAGCATCCTATATCTCTCCTATAACTGTTCTGAGACCAGTGCAGACAGACAGCACACTGGAGGTTAAGTCATGCACTAAATAGGGAGCAAGGGAGCATCCTATAGCTCTCCTATAACTGTTCTGAGACCAGTGCAGACAGACAGCACACTGGAGGTTAAGTCATGCACTAAATAGGGAGCAAGGGAGCATCCTATAGCTCTCTATAACTGTTCTGAGACCAGTGCCTACAGACAGCACACTGGAGGTTAAGTCGTGCACTAAATAGGGAGCAAGGAGCATCCTATAGCTCTCCTATAACTGTTCTGAGACCAGTGCAGACAGACAGCACACTGGAGGTTAAGTCATGCACTAAATAGGGAGCAAGGGCGCATCCTATAGCTCTCCTATAACTGTTCTGAGACCAGTGCAGACAGACAGCACACTGGAGGTTAAGTCGTGCACTAAATAGGGAGCAAGGGAGCATCCTATAGCTCTCTATGCAGTTAAGTGTGTTCACTCCATGGTTGACAGTGATTGGGTGATGCTGGATGTTACTTTCAATCTGAATTAATTATGATAATTTCTGATGTAACGTCTCTTATGTTATATAATACGTCTCTTTACGGTTGTGTGGAAATATAGATGTTGTTTTTGAATACGTTGAGCACAAAAGTAACTTAACTTTGGAAAGTAACTTAAAAGTAAATTAGTTAGTAGTGGATTACTCATAAGTAGTTCAATAAATAAAAAACATGAGTCTTCATTTACTCACCCTAATGTTGTTCCAAACCTAAAATCAGGCAGGATGTTATCCTCGGTTATCTCACTATTTACTTTCATAACATCTGATTTACATATAATATAAGTGAATGACCGAGATGTAGTTTTTGTGTGAACTACTCCTTTAATAAGGTTTTTCTAGCATTGCATTGACTGTTATGGCTTTAATTAAAGTTGCTGTTGTGTCTCGCTGCAGACCGAATCAATGTCCGAATGCCAACGTCTGTCGATAGTGAATGTGTGTGAGCGGCTGCGAACAGTGACTCATGGTTTCACCGACTCACTGGTGTTCAGGGATGATGTAGAGATGTTACACGTCCTGTGAACACGTGTGCGGTGCCTCTGAATGACACGAGTAGAGAGCTGGAGGAGTCTGCAGTAGTAGCTTGAGGACATCTGTCCTGTTATTGACGGTGAAGCAAAACGTCCATTTGAAGTCAATGTGTAATTAAAATTGACACTCTGTACTGTCTTTAACATAATGAAACAAAGTTTCTTCACTTGTTTAGTGCCTTTTCTGTCTCCTGTGCTGTGCATCTCTCTGGTGACATTCAGGACGTGAATAATTGCTTCTCAGCTCTGCTTATATCTCATCCTGTCTCTGTTAGATTTAGATGCTCTCTCAGGTCATTTGCATATTAACATCCGGATAATGAAGCTCTGTAATCACTGTACACACTGTGTGTGTCATCACACTCATATTAAACACACGCTACACATTTATAAGAATAAGGTACGATGCACAGTTAGAATTAGACTTCATCAGTCGACGCTTATAAAAATACAAATAAATGCACTGAAGTGGTGGTGGCGTAGTGGGCTAAAGCACATAACTGGTAATCAGAAGGTTGCTGGTTCGATCCCCACAGTCACCACCATTGTGTCCTTGAGTAAGACACTTAACTCCAGGTTGCTCCGGGGGGATTATCCCTGTAATAAGTGCTCTGTATAATACATTGGTACTCAGAAGGTTGCTGGTTTGATCCCCACAGTCACCACCATTGTGTGCTTGAGTAAGACACTTAACTCCAGGTTGCTCCGGTGGGATTATCCCTGTAATAAGTGCTCTGTATAATACATTGGTACTCAGAAGGTTGCTGGTTTGATCCCCACAGTCACCACCATTGTGTCCTTGAGTAAGACACTTAACTCCAGGTTGCTCCGGGGGGATTATCCCTGTAATAAGTGCTCTGTATAATACATTGGTACTCAGAAGGTTGCTGGTTTGATCCCCACAGTCACCACCATTGTGTGCTTGAGTAAGACACTTAACTCCAGGTTGCTCCGGGGGGATTATCCCTGTAATAAGTGCTCTGTATAATACATTGGTACTCAGAAGGTTGCTGGTTTGATCCCCACAGTCACCACCATTGTGTCCTTGAGTAAGACACTTAACTCCAGGTTGCTCCGGGGGGATTATCCCTGTAATAAGTGCTCTGTATAATACATTGGTACTCAGAAGGTTGCTGGTTTGATCCCCACAGTCACCACCATTGTGTCCTTGAGTAAGACACTTAACTCCAGGTTGCTCCGGGGGGATTGTCCCTGTAATAAGTGCACTGTAAGTCTCTTTGGATAAAAGCGTCTGCCAAATGCATAAAAGTAAACGTATTATTGAAATCAGTAAAAATATCAAACTCATTAAATATTCATGTGTCATATGTTGTTGGAAAGCTCTTCAATAGTAGAATACAGCTAGCTAATTTGTTTTACGCACCGACACAAATATAGCGAGTAACAGCTAATTATATGTCTTTGACAATTATGTTAGTGTTGCTTATATGCTGCATTT
>NC_068278.1:60301299-60326299 GCF_025860055.1 Xyrauchen texanus | reverse complement strand
TAGTATATAGCATGCTAATACAATGTTCTCTTAGACCAATGTTATTATTATGGTTTGTGGACATGTACCATGGTATTATCCCTGAATATATTATTTACAGTAGTAATATCATGTTTTTTAGACAGGGCATCACGATAATATCATGAGATTTTATTGAACATTCTCATGATGAAATAATAAAGTACACTTTGGCTTTTGGACACCATGATAACATCATATTTGTTTTTGTACATTTACCATTACTGTTATTAGCTGTGATGTCATGTACGGCTGAAATGAAGATGTTCCATATTTAAACAGAAAAACACTTAAAACATGGACAGTCCCGTATTGAATCGTTCAGTGCTTAAGTGTCCTGTATTCACATGGCAAATGGAAATATAATTTATTTACCATGGTAATATTGTGTTTTTATTATAATAATAATTATTATTATTATTTATTTAACATGGTAATATCATGTTTTTATTATAATTATTATTATTATTATTATTATTATTATTATTATTTATTTAACATGGTAATATTGTGTTATTATTATTATTATTTATTTACCATGGTAATATTGTGTTATTATTATTATTATTTATTTAACATGGTAATATCATGTTATTATTATTATTATTTATTTACCATGGTAATATTGTGTTATTATTATTATTATTATTATTATTTATTTATTTACCATGGTAATATTGTGTTTTTATTATTATTATTTATTTAACATGGTAATATTGTGTTTTTATTATAATTATAATTATTATTATTATTTATTTAACATGGTAATATTGTGTTTTATTATTATTATTATTATTATTATTATTATTATTATTATTATTATTTATTTAACATGGTAATATCATGTTTTTATTATTATTATTATTATTTATTTAACATGGTAATATCATGTTATTATTATTATTATTATTTATTTATTTAACATGGTAATATCATGTATTATTATTATTATTATTATTTATTTAACATGGTAATATTGTGTTTTTATTATAATTATAATTATTATTATTATTTATTTAACATGGTAATATTGTGTTTTATTATTATTATTATTATTTATTTAACATGGTAATATCATGTTATTATTATTATTATTATTTATTTATTTATTTACCATGGTAATATTGTGTTTTTATTATTATTATTATTTATTTAACATGGTAATATTGTGTTTTTATTATAATTATAATTATTATTATTATTTATTTAACATGGTAATATTGTGTTTTATTATTATTATTATTATTATTATTATTTATTTATTTAACATGGTAATATCATGTTTTTATTATTATTATTATTATTTATTTAACACGGTAATATCATGTTTTTATTATTATTATTATTATTATTACTATTTATTTACCATGGTAATATTGTGTTTTTATTATTATTATTATTATTATTATTATTAATATTTATTTACCATGGTAATATTGTGTTTTTATTATTATTATTATTATTATTACTATTTATTTACCATGGTAATATTGTGTTTTCATTATTATTATTATTATTATTATTATTGTTTATTTAACATGGTAATATCATGTTTTTATTATTATTATTATTATGATTTATTTAACATGGTAATATCATGTTTTTATTATTATTATTATTATTATTACTATTTATTTACCATGGTAATATTGTGTTTTTATTATTATTATTATTACTATTTATTTACCATGGTAATATTGTGTTTTTATTATTATTATTATTATTATTATTATTATTATTATTTATTTAACATGGTAATATTGTGTTTTTATTATTATTATTATTATTATTATTATTATTATTATTATTATTTATTTAACATGGTAATATTGTGTTTATTATAATTATTATTATCATGTTTTAGGTCATGTACCAGGGTAATATCATGCTATTTCTTTTTTAAATGTTTTTTATTTTACATTTTACATTTAACGTTTTAAATGTAAATATAATTATTATTCAGTATCATGCTATACATTAGATGGTATTATCATCTGATATCACCACAGTGCTTTGAGAAGAGACTGTCATGGTCTGACCATAGATCTTCATGAAGCGCTCACAGATGTCTGTGTCCTGAAGGTGTGTTCAACTCAGAATCGAGCCTGTGTGTGTGTGGTGTTCATGTCTAATCTAGAGTGTGTGTGTGTGTGTGTGTGTGTGTGTGTGTGTGTGTGTGTGTGTGTGTGTGTGTGTGTGTGTGTGTGTGTGTGTGTGAGCAGAGCCTGGCGTGTCCAGAGGTCTGATGTTCCTCCAGAGGCCTCAGAAGGTCACGGCTCTTCAGGGCAGAGACGCCATTCTCGAGTGTTCTGCCTCTGGCTACCCAAACCCGTCCTTCTATTGGATGAGAGGAACTGAGCTAATACAGAGCAGGTGAGACACAGAGATCTTACAATAAACAATGACTTTAGACATCAGTCCACATCAGTGTGTGTTTAATTGTCAAGGGGATTGTGCATCAACTAAATCATATTATATTTGGCATCTTCAGTGATTCCTGTTAGTATCTGTAACATTGTAACTGATAGACTGTTTCTGTCTCAGATCAAAGAAATATTTTCTCCTGAGCGGCAGTAATCTGTTGATTAGCAGCGTGACCGACGATGATTCGGGAAGCTACACCTGCATCGCACAGAACAAACAGCAGAACATCTCGGCGTCCTGTGAGCTCTCCGTGCTCGGTGAGTTCTGATTAAAGTCTCAGATACAAATTCTGCGTTTTCCGATTGAATTCTTCTGGATTCCATGTTAACTGTTTTAATTACATTCGTTATGATCAGTTGGTGTTTAATCAAATTGATACATACAGCTTTAATCAAATAATAATACAAATAATATATAATTGTTATTATGAGTATTATTGCTACTTTTTTAATATTGTATTTTTATACAGTAGTTACGTTTTTCTGTCTTCAGTTTCACGCATCTATTTGAATAGAGTTTCATGGTGGCTGGACTTTTATTTTGACAGACTTTTGAGTTCCTCCGGTTTTTTGGGTGAGTTATATCAAGCTTCCCGTTAGTGCTGGGACAATGCTATCCCGACTCTTGAGCTGAAATCTCGAGCTGCACTGGAGTTCATTGAAGTGTTAACAGCCGTTTACACACAACATGAAAGATCAGTTGTGTGCGTGCGTGCGTGTATGCTTATGTGTGTGTGCGCGCGAGCGTGTGTGTGTGAGTGTGTGTGCACATGAATGTGTGAGTGTGTGTGCATGCGTATATGTGTGTGTGTGAGTGTGTGTGCACATGAATGTGTGAGTGTGTGTGCATGCGTATATGTGTGTGTGTGAGTGTGTGCACATGAATGTGTGATTGTGTGTGCATGCGTATATGTGTGTGTGTGAGTGTGCACATGAATGTGTGATTGTGTGTGCATGCGTATATGTGTGTGTGTGAGTGTGTGCACATGAATGTGTGATTGTGTGTGCATGCGTATATGTGTGTGTGTGAGTGTGTGCACATGAATGTGTGATTGTGTGTGCATGCGTATATGTGTGTGTGTGAGAGTGTGCACATGAATGTGTGATTGTGTGTGCATGCATATATGTGTGTGTGTGATGAGTGTGTGCACGATGAGATGTGTGAGTGTGTGTGCATGCATATATGTGTGTGTGTGAGTGTGTGCAGATGAATGTGTGATTGTGTGTGCATGCGTATATGTGTGTGTGAGTGTGTGCAGATGAATGTGTGATTGTGTGTGCATGCGTATATGTGTGTGTGTGAGTGTGCACATGAATGTGTGTGTGCATGCATGATATGTGTGTGTGAGAGTGTGCACATGAGTGTGTGTGCATGCGTATATGTGTGTGAGAGTGTGCACATGAGTGTGTGTGCATGCGTATATGTGTGTGTGTGAGTGTGTGTGCACATGAATGTGTGAGTGTGTGTGCATGCGTATATGTGTGTGTGTGAGAGTGTGCACATGAATGTGTGATTGTGTGTGCATGCGTATATGTGTGTGTGTGAGTGTGTGCAGATGAATGTGTGATTGTGTGTGCATGCATATATGTGTGTGTGAGTGTGTGCAGATAGATGTGTGATTGTGTATGCATGCGTATATATGTGTGTAGTGTGCAGATGAATGTGATTGTGTGTGCATGCGTATATGTGTGTGTGTGAGTGTGCACATGAATGTGTGATGTGTGTGCATGCGTATATGTGTGTGTGTGAGAGTGTGCACATGAGTGTGTGTGCATGCGTATATGTGTGTGTGTGAGAGTGTGCACATGAATGTGTGAGTGCGTGTGCATGTATATATGTGTGTGTGAGTGTGCACATGAATGTGTGATGTGTGTGCATGCATATGTGTGTGTGTGAGTGTGTGCATGAATGTGTGATGTGTGTGCATGCGTATATGTGTGTGTGTGAGTGTGTGCAGATGAATGTGTGATTGTGTGTGCATGCGTATATGTGTGTGTGTGAGTGTGTGCAGATGAATGTGTGATTGTGTGTGCATGCGTATATGTGTGTGTGTGAGAGTGTGCACATGAATGTGTGATTGTGTGTGCATGCGTATATGTGTGTGTGTGAGAGTGTGCACATGATGATGTGTGTGCATGCGTATATGTGTGTGTGTGAGTGTGCACATGAGTGTGTGTGCATGCGTATATGTGTGTGTGTGAGTGTGCACATGAGTGTGTGTGCATGCGTATATGTGTGTGTGTGAGTGTGCACATGAGTGTGTGTGCATGCATATATGTGTGTGTGTGAGTGTGTGCACATGAATGTGTGATTGTGTGTGCATGCGTATATGTGTGTGTGTGAGAGTGTGCACATGAGTGTGTGTGCATGCGTATATGTGTGTGTGTAGAGTGTGCACATGAGTGTGTGTGCATGCATGTATATGTGTGTGTGTGAGTGTGCACATGAGTGTGTGTGCATGCGTATATGTGTGTGTGTAAGAGTGTGCACATGAATGTGTGATTGTGTGTGCATGCATATATGTGTGTGTGTGAGTGTGTGCAGATGAATGTGTGAGTGTGTGTGCATGCATATATGTGTGTGTGTGAGTGTGTGCAGATGAATGTGTGAGTGTGTGTGCATGCATATATGTGTGTGTGTGAGTGTGTGCAGATGAATGTGTGATTGTGTGTGCATGCGTATATGTGTGTGTGTGAGAGAGTGTGCACATGAATGTGTGATTGTGTGTGCATGCGTATATGTGTGTGTGTGAGAGTGTGCACATGAATGTGTGATTGTGTGTGCATGCATATATGTGTGTGTGTGAGAGTGTGCACATGAATGTGTGATTGTGTGTGCATGCATATATGTGTGTGTGTGAGAGTGTGCAGATGAATGTGTGATTGTGTGTGCATGCATATATGTGTGTGTGTGAGTGTGTGCAGATGAATGTGTGAGTGTGTGTGCATGCATATATGTGTGTGTGTGAGTGTGTGCAGATGAATGTGTGATGTGTGTGTGCATGCGTATATGTGTGTGTGTGTAGAGTGTGCACATGAATGTGTGATTGTGTGTGCATGCGTATATGTGTGTGTGTGAGAGTGTGCACATGAATGTGTGATTGTGTGTGCATGCGTATATGTGTGTGTGTGAGAGTGTGCACATGAATGTGTGATTGTGTGTGCATGCGTATATGTGTGTGTGAGTGTGCACATGAATGTGTGATTGTGTGCATGCAATGTGTGTGTGTGTGTGTACATGCATGTGTGATGTGTGTGTGTGAGAGTGTGCACATGAATGTGTGATTGTGTGTGCATGCATATATGTGTGTGTGTAGAGTGTGCACATGAATGTGTGATGTGTGTGCATGCATATATGTGTGTGTGAGAGTGTGCACATGAATGTGTGATTGTGTGCATGCATGTGTGTGTGTAGAGTGTGCACATGAATGTGTGATTGTGTGTGCATGCATATATGTGTGTGTGTGAGTGTGCACATGAATGTGTGATTGTGTGTGCATGCGTATATGTGTGTGTGTGAGTGTGCACATGAATGTGTGATTGTGTGTGCATGCGTATATGTGTGTGTGTAGAGTGTGCACATGAATGTGTGATTGTGTGTGCATGCATATATGTGTGTGTAGAGTGTGCACATGAATGTGTGATTGTGTATGCATGCATATATGTGTGTGTGTGAGTGTGTGCACATGAATGTGTGATTGTGTGTGCATGCATATATGTGTGTGTGAGTGTGCACATGAATGTGATGTGTGCATGCATATATGTGTGTGTGTGAAGTGTGCACATGAATGTGTGATGTGCATGCATATATGTGTGTGTGAGAGTGTGCACATGAATGTGATGTATGTGCATGCGTATATGTGTGTGTGTAGAGTGTGCACATGAATGTGTGATTGTGTGTGCATGCATATGTGTGTGTGTGAGAGTGTGCACATGAATGTGTGATTGTGTGTGCATGCATATATGTGTGTGTGTGAGTGTGTGCACATGAATGTGTGATTGTGTGTGCATGCATATATGTGTGTGTGTGAGAGTGTGCACATGAATGTGTGATTGTGTGTGCATGCATATATGTGTGTGTGTGAGAGTGTGCAGATGAATGTGTGATTGTGTGTGCATGCGTATATGTGTGTGTGTGTGAGAGTGTGCACATAGAATGTGTGATTGTGTGTGCATGCGTATATGTGTGTGTGTGAGAGTGTGCACATGAATGTGTGATTGTGTGTGCATGCATATATGTGTGTGTGTGAGTGTGTGCACATGAATGTGTGATTGTGTGTGCATGCGTATATGTGTGTGTGTGAGAGTGTGCACATGAGATGTGTGATTGTGTGTGCATGCATATATGTGTGTGTGTGTAGTGTGTGCACATGATATGTGTGATTGTGTGTGCATGCATATATGTGTGTGTGTGTAGTGTGTGCACATGAATGTGTGATTGTGTGTGCATGCGTATATGTGTGTGTGTGAGTGTGCACATGAATGTGTGATTGTGTGTGCATGCATATATGTGTGTGTGTGAGTAGTGTGCACATGAATGTGTGATTGTGTGTGCATGCGTATATGTGTGTGTGTAAGAGTGTGCACATGAGATGTGTGATTGTGTATGCATGCGTATATGTGTGTGTGTGAGAGTGTGCACATGAATGTGTGATTGTGTGTGCATGCATATATGTGTGTGTGTGAGAGTGTGCACATGAGATGTGTGATTGTGTGTGCATGCATATATGTGTGTGTGTGAGAGTGTGCACATGAATGTGTGATTGTGTGTGCATGCGTATATGTGTGTGTGTGAGAGTGTGCACATGAATGTGTGATTGTGTGTGCATGCGTATATGTGTGTGTGTGAGATGTGTGCACATGAATGTGTGATTGTGTGTGCATCGCGTATATGTGTGTGTGTGAGAGTGTGCACATGAATGTGTGATTGTGTGTGCATGCGTATATGTGTGTGTGTGAGAGTGTGCACATGAATGTGTGATTGTGTGCATGTATGTGTGTGTGTGTGAGTGTGCACATGAATGTGTGATTGTGTGTGCATGCATATGTGTGTGTGTGAGTGTGTGCACATGATGTGTGATTGTGTGTGCATAGTATATGTGTGTGTGTGAGTGTGCACATGATGTGATTGTGTGCATGCGTATATGTGTGTGTGAGTGTGCACATGAATGTGTGATTGTGTGTGCATGCATATATGTGTGTGTGTGAGTGTGCACATGAATGTGTGATGTGTGTGCATGCGTATATGTGTGTGTGTGAGAGTGTGCACATGAATGTGTGATTGTGTGTGCATGCATATATGTGTGTGTGTGAGTGTGTGCACATGAATGTGTGATTGTGTGTACATGCGTATATGTGTGTGTGAGTGTGTGCACATAGATGTGTGATTGTGTGTGCATGCGTATATGTGTGTGTGAGTGTTGCACATGAATGTGTGATGTGTGTGCATGCGTATATGTAGTGTGAGTGTGCACATGATGTGTGATTGTGTGTGCATGCATATATGTGTGTGTGTGAGTGTGCACATGATGTGTGATTATGTGTGCATGCATATATGTGTGTGTGTGAGAGTGTGCACATAGATGTGTGATTGTGTGTGCATGCATATGTGTGTGTGTAGAGTGTGTACACATGAATGTGTGATTGTGTGTGCATGCGTATATATATGTGTGTGTGAGTGTGTGCACATAGATGTGTGATGTGAATGTGTGCATGCGTATATGTGTGTGTGTGAAGTGTGTGCACATAGATGTGTGATTGTGTGTGCATGCGTATATGTGTGTGTGTGTAGTGTGTGCACATGAGATGTGTGCATGTATGTGTGTGCATGCATATATGTGTGTGTGTGAGAGTGTGCACATGATGTGTGATTGTGTGTGCATGCATATGTGTGTGTGTGATGTGCAATGAATGTGTGATTGTGTGCATCATGATATGTGATGTGTGTGTGCATTGCATATATGTGTGATGTGAGTGTGTGCACATGTATGTGAGTGTGTGCGATGTGTGTGTGTGTATGCAGTATATGTGTAGCATGGCGTGTGTGTGTGAAGTGTGTGCACATGAATGTGTGAGTGTGTGCATGCATGCGTATGTGTGTGTGTGTGAGTGTGCAGATGAATGTGTGATTGTGGGTGCATGCTTATATGTGTGTGTGTGAGAGTGTGCACATGAATGTGTGATTGTGTGTGCATGCGTATATGTGTGTGTGTGAGAGTGTGCAGATGAATGTGTGATTGTGTGTGCATGCGTATATGTGTGTGTGAGTGTGTGCACATGAATGTGTGAGTGTGTGTGCATGCGTATATGTGTGTGTGTGAGAGTGTGCACATGAATGTGTGATTGTGTGTGCATGCATGTATATGTGTGTAGTGAGTGTGCACATGAATGTGTGATTATGCAGTATGCATGCGTGATGTGTGTGTGTGAGAGTGTGCACATGAATGTGTGATTGCGTGTGCATGCGTATATATGATGTGTGTGAAGTGTGTGCACATGAATGTGTGATTGTGTGTGCATAGCATGTGTGTGTGTGAGAGTGTGCACATGAATGTGTGATTAGTGTGTGCATGCATGATGTGTGTGTGATGTGTGCATGCGTATATGTGTGTGTGTAGAGTGTGCACATGAATGTGTGATTGTGTGTGCATGCAGTATATGTGTGTGTAGTGAGAGTGTGCACATGAGTGTGTGTGCATGCATATATGTGTGTGTGTGAGTGTGTGCACATGAATGTGTGATTGTGTGTGCATGCGTATATGTGTGTGTGTGAGAGTGTGCACATGAGTGTGTGTGCATGCGTATATGTGTGTGTGTGAGAGTGTGCACATGAGTGTGTGTGCATGCGTATGTGTGTGTGTGAGTGTGCACATGAGTGTGTGTGCATGCGTATATGTGTGTGTGTAAGAGTGTGCACATGAATGTGTGATTGTGTGTGCATGCATATATGTGTGTGTGTGAGTGTGTGCAGATGAATGTGTGATTGTGTGTGCATGCATATATGTGTGTGTGTGAGTGTGTGCAGATGAATGTGTGAGTGTGTGTGCATGCATATATGTGTGTGTGTGAGTGTGTGCAGATGAATGTGTGAATGTGTGTGCATGCATATATGTGTGTGTGTAGTGTGTGCAGATAGAATGTGTGATTGTGTGTGCATGCGTATATGTGTGTGTGTGAGAGTGTGCACATGAATGTGTGATTGTGTGTGCATGCGCATATATGTGTGTGTGTGAGTGTGCACATGAATGTGTGATTGTATGTGCATGCACATATGTGTGTGTGTGAGTGTGCACATGAATGTGTGATTGTGTGTGCATGCGTATATGTGTGTGTGTGAGAGTGTGCAGATGAATGTGTGATTGTGTGTGCATGCATATATGTGTGTGTGAGTGTGTGCAGATGAATGTGTGAGTGTGTGTGCATGCATATATGTGTGTGTGTGAGTGTGTGCAGATGAATGTGTAGAGTGTGCTGAGCGCATGTGTGTGTGTAGAGTGTGCACATGAATGTGTGATTGTGTGTGCATGCGATATGTGTGTGTGATGTGAGATGTGTATGTGCATGCATGATATGTGTGTGTGTGAGTAGTGTGCACATGAATGTGTGATTGTGTGTGCATGCATATATGTGTGTGAGTGTGTGCACATGAATGTGTGATTGTGTGTGCATGTATATGTGTGCCTGTGAGAGTGTGCACATGAATGTGTGATTGTGTGTGCATGCATGTATGTGATGTGCATGATGTGTGATGTGTGAAGTGTGCACATGAATGTGTGATTGTGTGTGCATGCGTATATGTGTGTGTGAGTGTGCACATGAATGTGTGATTGTGTGTACATGCATATATGTGTGTGTGTAGAGTGTGCACATAGAATGTGTGATTGTGTGTGCATGCATATATGTGTGTGTGTAAGTGTGTGCACATGAATGTGTGATTGTGTGTGCATGCATATATGTGTGTGTGTGAGTGTGCACATGAATATGTGATTGTGTGTGCATGCATATATGTGTGTGTGTAAGAGTGTGCACATGAATGTGTGATTGTGTGTGCATGCATATATGTGTGTGTGTAAGAGTGTGCAGATGAATGTGTGATTGTGTGTGCATGCATATATGTGTGTGTGTGAGTGTGTGCACATGAATGTGTGAGTGCGTGTGCATGCGTATATGTGTGTGTGTGAGAGTGTGCACATGAATGTGTGATTGTGTGTGCATGCATATATGTGTGTGTGTGAGTGTGTGCAGATGAATGTGTGAGTGTGTGCGCAGGCGTGCGTGTGTGTGTGTGAGAGTGTGCACATGAATGTGTGATTGTGTGTGCATGCATATGTGTGTGTGTGTGAGAGTGTGCACATGAATGTGTGATTGTGTGTGCATGCATATATGTGTGTGTGTGAGAGTGTGCACATGAATGTGTGATTGTGTGTGCATGCATATATGTGTGTGTGTGAGTGTGTGCAGATGAATGTGTGAGTGTGTGCGCAGGCGTGCGTGTGTGTGTGTGAGAGTGTGCACATGAATGTGTGATTGTGTGTGCATGCATATGTGTGTGTGTGTGAGAGTGCACATGAATGTGTGATTGTGTGTGCATGCATATGTGTGTGTGTGTGAGAGTGTGCTCATGAATGTGTGATTGTGTGTGCATGCGTATATGTGTGTGTGAGTGTGTGCACATGAATGTGTGATTGTGTGTGCATGCGTGCGCGAGCGTGTGTGTGTGAGTGTGTGCACATGAATGTGTGAGTGTGTGCGCAGGCGTGCGTGTGTGTGTGTGAGAGTGTGCAGATGAATGTGTGATTGTGGGTGCATGCTTATATGTGTGTGTGTGTGAGTGTGTGCACATGAATGTGTGAGTGTGTGTGCATGCGTATATGTGTGTGTGAGTGTGTGCAGATGAATGTGTGATTGTGTGTGCATGCGTATATGTGTGTGTTGTCGCAGCGTGTGTGTGTGAGTGTGTGCACATGAATGTGTGAGTGTGTGCGCAGGCGTCGCGTGTGTGTGTGTGAGTGTGCAGATGAATGTGTGATTGTGGGTGCATGCTTATATGTGTGTGTGTGAGAGTGTGCACATGAATGTGTGATTGTGTGTGCATGCGTATATGTGTGTGTGTGAGAGTGTGCAGATGAATGTGTGATTGCGTGTGCATGCGTATATGTGTGTGTGAGTGTGTGCACATGAATGTGTGAGTGTGTGTGCATGCGTATATGTGTGTGTGTGAGAGTGTGCTCATGAATGTGTGATTGTGTGTGCATGCGTATATGTGTGTGAGAGTGTGCACATGAATGTGTGATTGCGTGTGCATGCGTATGTGTGTGTGTGAGAGTGTGCACATGAATGTGTGATTGCGTGTGCATGCGTATATGTGTGTGTGAGTGTGTGCACATGAATGTGTGATTGTGTGTGCATGCGTATGTGTGTGTGTGAGAGTGTGCACATGAATGTGTGATTGCGTGTGCATGCGTATATGTGTGTGTGAGTGTGTGCACATGAATGTGTGATTGCGTGTGCATGCGTATATGTGTGTGTGAGAGTGTGCACACGAATGTGTGATTGTTTGTGCATGCGTATGTGTGTGTGTGAGAGTGTGCACATGAATGTGTGATTGCGTGTGCATGCGTATATGTGTGTGTGAGTGTGTGCACATGAATGTGTGAGTGTGTGTGCATGCGTATATGTGTGTGTGAGTGTGTGCACATGAATGTGTGAGTGCGTGTGCATGCGTATATGTGTGTGTGTGAGAGTGTGCACATGAATGTGTGATTGTGTGTGCATGCGTATATGTGTGTGTGCGCGCGCGCGCGCGAGTGTGTGTGTGTGTGAGTGTGTGCACATGAATGTGTGAGTGTGTGCGCAGGCGTGCGTGTGTGTGAGTGTGTGCAGATGAATGTGTGATTGTGGGTGCATGCTTATATGTGTGTGTGTGAGAGTGTGCACATGAATGTGTGATTTTGTGTGCATGCGTATATGTGTGTGTGTGAGTGTGTGCACATGAATGTGTGAGTGTGTGTGCATGCGTATATGTGTGTGTGAGTGTGTGCAGATGAATGTGTGATTGTGTGTGCATGCGTATATGTGTGTGTGCATGAGCAGCGTGTGTGTGGAGTGTGTGCACATGAATGTGTGAGTGTGTGCGCAGGCGTGCGTGTGTGTGTGTGAGAGTGTGCAGATGAATGTGTGATTGTGGGTGCATGCTTATATGTGTGTGTGTGAGAGTGTGCACATGAATGTGTGATTGTGTGTGCATGCGTATATGTGTGTGTGTGAGAGTGTGCAGATGAATGTGTGATTGCGTGTGCATGCGTATATGTGTGTGAGTGTGTGCACATGAATGTGTGAGTGTGTGTGCATGCGTATATGTGTGTGTGTGAGAGTGTGCTCATGAATGTGTGATTGTGTGTGCATGCGTATATGTGTGTGTGTGAGAGTGTGCAGATGAATGTGTGATTGCGTGTGCATGCGTATATGTGTGTGAGTGTGTGCACATGAATGTGTGAGTGTGTGTGCATGCGTATATGTGTGTGTGTGAGAGTGTGCTCATGAATGTGTGATTGTGTGTGCATGCGTATATGTGTGTGAGAGTGTGCACATGAATGTGTGATTGCGTGTGCATGCGTATGTGTGTGTGTGAGAGTGTGCACATGAATGTGTGATTGCGTGTGCATGCGTATATGTGTGTGTGAGTGTGTGCACATGAATGTGTGATTGTGTGTGCATGCGTATGTGTGTGTGTGAGAGTGTGCACATGAATGTGTGATTGCGTGTGCATGCGTATATGTGTGTGTGAGTGTGTGCACATGAATGTGTGAGTGTGTGTGCATGCGTATATGTGTGTGTGAGTGTGTGCACATGAATGTGTGAGTGCGTGTGCATGCGTATATGTTTGTGTGTGAGAGTGTGCACATGAATGTGTGAGTGTGTGTGCATGCGTATATGTGTGTGTGAGTGTGTGCAGATGAATGTGTGATTGTGTGTGCATGCGTATATGTGTGTGTGTGCATGTATGTGTGAGTGTGTGTGCATGCGTATATGTGTGTGAGACTGTGTGTGCGTGCGAGCGTGTGTGTGCGTGCGAGCGTGTGTGTGAGTGTGTGCACATGTATTTGTGAGTGTGTGTGCATGCATATATATGTATCTGAGAGTGTGTGCAGGTGTGTGTGTGTGTGTGAGAGAGTTTGTGCGCGTGCAAGCATATGTGTGCATCAGTGTTTGCGTGTGTGAAGCAGATGAACAGAGAGGCACCTCTTGTTCATTCTGTAGCGTGCAGCACATGTGACTGTATATTATTGAATTGAATTTCATCCTCCTGCTGTTTAATGATCACATTTGGCCATATCCAGAGGTCTTTTATTTTCAATTTGTCATTGATTTCATCTCAGAATTGTCACATCTCATATCGTTTAGCTAATGACAGCGTACTGTAATATGTACCGAAATTAGCAACGAGACGATATCGTGCCGTTATCATTCGCTTGGTATCGCGATACTGTGTTAGTACCGGTAAACCGCGCAACCGTATTCTCATATAGCACACGCACATTTTACTTGCAAAGTTCTGTAACTTTATCATCTGACCTCACGTGTAAATTCTATAATTAATATAATTAATATACGCTTCCAGCGGGACAAACTGGATCGAGAGCCTTTTTACGACCCTCCAGGGAATAAGACAGAATATCAGCACTGAATAAATGATTTTGATTGATTTGTCTGAGAGCAGAAGATTTAACGACGGCTTTATTGATTACAGTTATTACAGAAATTCATCAGCTTGTTTGTACATGAGTATTATTGACACGAGGCGGCTGAAAGTTAAAATATTCTTTGACCGGTCTGCCCTTCATAAATATGCAGTTGTATTTGAGTTTCATTTGAACAGTAAACAATGGAGCTGTAGTAAAGATGGACGCTTAGGGTGTTTAAGTGATGCATTTTGGATGAATGTCCTTCAGATTTCCTTTGTTAAATGGCGCCGGGCATCTTCAAAAGTCTACTAATGTTTATCTGTCTGATAGTGAGTTTCACTGGACCGCAGACACGCGTGAATCGCCTGCTCGCTCAGATCTGCCAGGAAAATGATTTTGCTTTATTGCCAGAGGTTTGAATATAATTGAAGCCGCGGCCTCCTCTAGTGTGCTTCTATCATCAGATAATGAACCGTTAGTTCAGTGACACTATATTTATCCATGCACATCTCATATGTATAATGATACAAAAAAAAGATTTGTAATCCATGTAGTCTGTGCATCCACACAAATGCTGATTTGGATTATATAGCAGATATAACATCTGAAAACATCTGTTCACTAAGAGATTTGGAGTTGAATCCCTGACCGTAATCTTTCCAGAATTGTGTTGTGCTTTAATATCAGTCCGTGTGGAGTCTGAAGATCATCGCTAATGATGTCACAGAAACATACTTCAATATTCATGTAGTGTTTTGGAATAAAGGAATTTTAATTTGTGTTGGATGAAAGTGACTTTGGTGAAGGAAAGTTTCAAAGTTGAGGGAAATATTGTCATCTTGTTTGTTTATCAGTTTCATGTTTCTGTATTTGATCAAACGCTCTTTTATTCTGTTTTATAATGCCATCCTTTAAACATCTCATTCAGCATTTATTATGTGTTAAACTTCACAGCCTTTTCTGTTTATGAAAAGCAGTGACTATAATGTTTGATTCATTTTTATAAAGCAGATGGTTCAGACTCTAAATGCTAATTTGGATGAGCTGTGTTTGAGGTAATTGTGAAACGACTGTAAACACACACCTGTAGCTGCACATCTGTAAACAGACACCTGTAACCGCACACCTGTAACTGCACACCTGTAAACACACACCTGTAAACAGACACCTGTAAACACACACCTGTAAATACATACCTGTAACCGCACACCACCTGTAACCCCACACCACCTGTAAACACACACCTGTAACCGCACACCTGTAAATACACACCTGTAAACACACACCTGTAACCACACACCTGTAAATACATACCTGTAACCACACACCACCTGTAAACACACACCTGTAACCACACACCTGTAAATACATACCTGTAACCCCACACCACCTGTAAACACACACCTGTAACCGCACACCTGTAAATACACACCTGTAAACACACACCTGTAACCACACACCTGTAAATACATACCTGTAACCACACACCTGTAAACACACACCTGTAAACACACACCTGTAACCACACACCACCTGTAAACACACACCTGTAACCGCACACCTGTAAATACATACCTGTAAACACACACCTGTAACCGCACACCTGTAAATACACACCTGTAAACACACACCTGTAACCACACACCACCTGTAAACACACACCTGTAACCGCACACCTGTAAATACATACCTGTAACCACACACTTGTAAATACACACCTGTAAACACACACCTGTAACCACACACCACCTGTAAACACACACCTGTAACCGCACACCTGTAAATACATACCTGTAACCACACACCTGTAAATACACACCTGTAAATACATACCTGTAAACACACCACCTGTAACCAGCACACCTGTAAACACACCCCTGTAACCGCGACACAACCTGTAAATACACACCTGTAACCGCGACACCACCTGTAAACACACACCTGTAACCGCGACACCACCTGTAAACACACACCTGTAACCGCGACACCACCTGTAAACACACACCTGTAACCACACACCTGTAAATACACACCTGTAAACACACCACCTGTAACCGCACACCTGTAAACACACCCCCTGTAACCGCACACAACCTGTAAATACACACCTGTAACCGCGACACCACCTGTAAACACACACCTGTAACCGCACACCACCTGTAAACACACACTTGTAACCGCGACACCACCTGTAAACACACACCTGTAACCGCACACCACCTGTAAATACAAACCTGTAAATACACACCTGTAAATACATACCTGTAAACACACACCTGTAACCGCACACCACCTGTAAACACACACCTGTAACCGCACACCACCTGTAAACACACACTTGTAAATACATACCTGTAACCACACACCTGTAACCGCACACCACCTGTAAACACACACCTGTAAATACATACCTGTAACCACACACCTGTAACCGCACACCACCTGTAAACACACACTTGTAAACGCACACCACCTGTAAATACACACTTGTAAACGCACACCACCTGTAAATACATACCTTTAACTGCACACCACCTGTAAATACACACCTGTAAATACATACCTGTAACCACACACCTGTAACCGCACACCACCTGTAAACACACACCTGTAACCGCACACCACCTGTAAACACACACTTGTAAATACATACCTGTAACCACACACCTGTAACCGCACACCACCTGTAAACACACACCTGTAAATACATACCTGTAACCACACACCTGTAACCGCACACCACCTGTAAACACACACCTGTAACCGCACACCACCTGTAAACACACACCTGTAACCGCACACCACCTGTAAACACACACTTGTAAATACATACCTGTAACCACACACCTGTAACCGCACACCACCTGTAAACACACACCTGTAAATACATACCTGTAACCACACACCTGTAACCGCACACCACCTGTAAACACACACCTGTAACCGCACACCACCTGTAAACACACACTTGTAAATACATACCTGTAACCACACACCTGTAACCGCACACCACCTGTAAACACACACCTGTAAATACATACCTGTAACCACACACCTGTAACCGCACACCACCTGTAAACACACACTTGTAAACGCACACCACCTGTAAATACACACTTGTAAACGCACACCACCTGTAAATACATACCTTTAACCGCACACCACCTGTAAACACACACTTGTAAATACATACCTGTAACCACACACCTGTAACCGCACACCACCTGTAAACACACACCTGTAAACACACACCTGTAAATACATACCTGTAACCACACACCTGTAACCGCACACCACCTGTAAACACACACTTGTAAACGCACACCACCTGTAAATACACACTTGTAAACGCACACCACCTGTAAATACACACCTGTAACCGCACACCACCTGTAAATACACACCTGTAACCGCACACCTGTAAATATACACATGTAACCACACACCTGTAACCGCACACCACCTGTAAACACACACTTGTAAACGCACACCACCTGTAAATACACACTTGTAAACGCACACCACCTGTAAATACACACCTGTAACCGCACACCACCTGTAAATACACACCTGTAACCGCACACCTGTAAATATACACATGTAACCGCACACCTGTAATCGCACACCATCTTTAAATACATACCTGTAACTGCACGCCTGTAAATACACACCTGTAACCGCACACCACCTGTAAATACACACCTGTAAATACACACCTGTAACTGCACACCACCTGTAAATACACACCTGTAACCGCACACCTGTAAATACACACCTGTAACCACACACCACCTGTAAATACACACCTGTAAATACACACCTGTAACCGCACACCTGTAAATACACACCTGTAACCGCACACCACCTGTAAATACACACCTGTAAATACACACCTGTAACCGCACACCACCTGTAAATACACACCTGTAAATACACACCTGTAACCGCACACCTGTAAATACACACCTGTAAATACACACCTGTAAATACACACCTGTAACCGCACACCTGTAAATACACACCTGTAACCGCACACCTGTAAATACACACCTGTAACCGCTGTTACGGCCAGCTCGTTTCGGCCGTACATAAAGTAAACAAGTACACCAAAATGGCTTGCAAGATTTTATTTGTCCTCAACAATCACAATTAACTGAGTATAACAAAGTCTAGGATTTCAAATCAAAATGGGAAAAATCATAATCCAGTTGGGGAGTAAAAGAAGGCTGGTATGGGCTGTAAATCAAAGGTTCGAATGACTTCGCCAGAGGCTGTCAATCCTCTGGACGAAGGTCAAGAGGAGATGTTCAATCCAAGGTTTTATCCTCTTCGTAATTAGAGACAATGAAGCAGCAGGGGTGTGCGATCTCCCACGCTCTCTCTGAGCAAAACCGCCACCAGCAGGCGAGCAAGCGGAACGCAGGGTCGTAACACCTCCCTCCAAAAGAAAAAGATTCGGCCACGAATCTAAAAATCAAAAACAAGAAAAGACCATTAGGCACAACCCAAAACAAGCGCTAATAACATTCTGAACGTCGCTTTCTCTTCGTTCTTCAGCACCTCTGGGCCCTAGAGATGCAAAGAAAAGAAATGAACCACGCAGAGATTAGGTTATGCTCTAGAAAGAGTGTCAGCTATGACATTATTTTTTCCTCGGATGTGTTGAATCTCAAGATGGAAAGGTTGTAAAATGAGACTCCATCGCATAAGTCGCTGATTTCGATTTCTCATTCGATTCAAGAAAACCAACGGATTATGATCCGTGATAGATGATAATCGGTGCAGCGATTGACCCTAGGTATACCTCAAAATGTTGCACGGCCAACACTAGGGCGAGAGCTTCCTTCTCGATGGTAGAGTATACCTGTTGATGTCGACTAAATTTTTTTGAAAAGTAACTTACAGGATGTAGAACCTTGTTCGAACCCTCCTGTAAGAGAACAGCGCCAGCACCACAAGCACTTGCATCGATTGCAAGGCTAAAAGATTTCTCAAAATCCGGGCTGTTAAAACAGGGGCACACGCCAGCAACGCTTTACAATTTTCAAAAGCCTGTTGACAGAGCTCAGACCACCGAAAAGTCAACTTTGGACTCAATAAATCGGTAAGAGGTGAGACTACACTGGCAAAATTTTCGCGAGAAGCTCCGGTAATATCCCACCATACCGAGAAACCGCCGCAATTCACGACGCAGTGGTGGGTACGGAAAGTCACAAATGGCTTCGACCTTGGTCTCAATAGGCTTTACACAACCGTTTCCCACGACTTTACCTAAATAGGTAACGGTTGCCTTCGCGAATTCCGATTTAGTGAGGTTTATGGTAAGATTAGCCTTTGCTAAACGAGAAAATAATTCTTTAATCTGGTTAAGATGTTCAGACCAGGAGGAATTATACAACACCACGTCGTCAAGATATGCCTCACATCCTGACATTCCATACAGTATACGATTTACGAGACGCTGGAACGTCGCGGGTGCATTTCGCACTCCGAAAGGCATAACCGTATACTGCAGGAAAACATCAGGTGTGACGAAGGCGGATAATTCCTTCGCTCGACTAGTCAAAGGCACCTGCCAATATCCCTTTAAGAGATCGAACTTACTAACATATCGGGCAGAGCCAACATGATCGACGCAGTCATCAACTCGAGGCAAAGGAAAGCAATCCGGCTTAGTAACAGAATTAAGTTTTCGATAATCTGTGCAGAATCGATATGAGCCATCAGATTTATTTACTAGAACACAAGGGGAACTCCATGAACTGAAACTAGATTCAGCCAGATCATGAGCAAGTAGATAGTTCACCTCTTGTTTCAGCAAATCTCTTTTAAAAGGATTGACTCGATATGCGTTCTGTTTAACCGGACACGAGGCTCCTACGTCGATATCATGTTCCATGATAGAAGTACGACCAGGAACATCACGGAAAAGAGAGGGAAATGACATCACCAACTCAGTGACATCACTCCTCTCCTTCTCTGTCAGATAAGAAAGATGGGAGGACAGATTAAGAAGAATCTCAGAGTTTATAAGTCGTCCGTCAACTTTTTCTCGAGAAAGAAAACTCTCATCCTCATCAGCATTCTCCAAAGAATCCTTACTCGGGCTACGAAAGGAAGACGACAATTCTGGAAAAGAATCACAAGAGTTTACCACATTAACAGTAACGGAACGAACAGGAGCTATGTACAATTTCAACAGATTACTGTGACATACTTGTGCCTTCTTTCTCCGATCAGGAGTATTCAACAGATAGTTATTACCGGAAAGACGTTTAACTATCTTGTAAGGCCCTGTAAATTTAGCCTGAAATGGATTTGCAGGTAGAGACAATAAAGCCAATACTTGTTCACCCACCTGAAATTCTCTTAATTTAGCTTTTCTGTCAAAGCGTTGTTGCATTTTTATTTGAGACTTACCCAATTTCTTTTTAGCAAGAGCTCGGGCCTCATATAATCTACGCCGGAATCCACTCACATAATCTGAAATATTTTCAGAAGGTTTAGACATTCGCCACTCCTCAGCTAACACAGCCATAGGTCCTCGCACTACATGTCCGAACACCAATTCATTTGGGCTAAACCCAAGACTTTCTTGGATTACCTCACGTATCGCTAACAACATCCACGGCAGACCTTCTTCCCAATCTGCATCGAGTTCCACACAATATGACCTCAAAAGGGACTTCAGGGTTTGATGAAACCTCTCAAGAACTCCTTGACTCTGTGGATGATAAGCACTAGAAATATTGTGTTTCACTCGAAGTTGACACAGGGCTTTTGAGAACCGTTTCGACATGAAGTTCGAACCCTGATCAGATTGAATAACTTTGGGTATTCCAAAGGTCGACATGAAATTAGTGAGGGCCTTCAAGACAGATTTTGTGGTAATGGACCTTAATGGATAAGCAGTAGGATAACGAGTAGTCTGGCACATAACAGTTAAAAGGTATTGGTGACCAGTCTTAGACCGGGGCAAAGGACCAACACAGTCAACTATCAAATACTCGAAAGGAGTGGAACCGACGGAAATAGGCTGCAACGGAGCAACAGGTAACTTTTGATTTGGCTTACCGGTGATCTGGCATGTATGACAAGATCGAATATGTTTTGCCACATCTCGTTTCACCTTAGGCCAGTAGAACTGTCGCAAGACCCGATCATACGTTTTACGAACTCCGGTATGACCAGCAAGTCCTTGATGAGCCAGATGCAACACAGATTCCCTCACTGTAAAAGGAACCACAATCTGAGTTTTAGGTTCTAGAGAAACATCTTCATGCCGCACCACTTTCCGACAAAGCAGACCATCATCAAGAAAGTACGAAGAAGACTGAGGATCAGAATATTTCTTAAACCCTACTTCAGAGAATAAGGTTTTAAGACTGTCGTCACTCTGTTGATCTCTAATCAAATCCTCTCGAGAAATCTGTAACAAAGAAGTCAGAGGACAATCAACATCAGAGAGATCAACATTGATTTTCTCAGGAGTGGACAGAACCTCTGATGTATCGGTAGATTCATGTCGCAACACGGTCGAATCTTTCTGGTCAGAAGACAACGAAGAACAGGATTTTAGGTCTCTCTGCTCAGGACATTTGGACACATCAGATCCTGAGTCACCTGTATGAACAGTATAAAAGAAGGTGTCATGCAGTGGAACTTCAACTTCATTTTCAATTAATGGTTTAGCCATTGATCGAGTAACTGCACAAGCTGGAAACAAATCAGGAAATTCTCTACAATTTCCGACATCAGATTTCCTAGGTGTAGATGCTATTATGGGTGGAGCTGCCACATCACTCCTTCCCCAAACATTCTCACCAGCTAAATCATTTCCCAAAATGAATGTAATCCCAGGAACTGGAAGTGCAGGACGAACACCAACTACTACTTCACCAGATACAATGGCAGAGGAAAGATGGATTCGATGCAAAGGCACTTCAGTAAACCTCATCTCAAACCCTCGCACTAATACACAAGTTCCAGTAGCGGTTTCAGAAGTCAAAGGCAAAACCCCTTCTAAAAGGAACGACTGCGCAGCTCCCGTATCTCGAAGAAGACGTACTGGCACCGTTTCGTTTGAACCAGGCAATGACACATTTCCCTCAGTGATAAAGGGTGCATAATCAACAGAAGAAGTTATACACTGATCAACAAATTTATCACTAGAACTAGATAAATGACGATCTTTCTCATCACAAACTGTGTCAATAATCAATGATGAAGTAGAAACCAAAGCAACAGATTTCAACAGTCTCTCTTTCTTCTTGAGAGTAAGGCAGTCCGATATTTTATGACCAAGCTTCTTACAATAAAAGCAAACCATGTCCCGTGAGAGTGCAGGTTTACTAGAATGTTCAGCCACTGTTGTCTTACCATTCCTACTCACCACATAAGACTTTATCTTAGGTTGAAAGCAAAACTTAGAGTTACTCATATTGTTGATTTTAAGACCTACTGAACTAAATGACCCACAATGGGTTAACACAAATTCATCAGCCATGATAGCAGCTTCTGAAAGTGTATTCACCTTGTGTTCAGTGAGATGCATAGCTACAGCATGAGGAACACAATGTTTAAACTCCTCTAAGAGCACTAATTCTCTTAATTGCTCCTTAGTGGTAACTTTCATTGAAATGCTCCAACGATCAAATAGGTCCTCTTTTCCTCTTGCAAATTCAACATAAGTACATTCATCAGCTTTACTCAAATTCCTGAATTTTTGACGATATGCCTCAGGCACGAGTTCATATGCATGCAACACAGCAGATTTCACCACATCATACTCACCACTCTGTTCCAGTGAGAGTGCAGAATAAACTTCTTGAGCTTTACCTGTAAACACACACTGCAACAATAAAGTCCAAAAGCTTTTCGGCCATTTCATGGACAAAGCAACACGTTCAAAATGATAGAAATATTTATCCACTTCCTTTTCAGAAAATGGCGGCACTAATCTTATATTTCTGTGAACGTCAAATTCAGGTTCACCTGCATTCGCATGCTGTTGTGGAACAGGAGGCACATTCGCTTGTAAAACTTCAGCTGTCTGTGCTGCTAATTCTAACTCCAACTTTTTTATCTGAAACGCTCTCTCGTCACGGTCCCTCTCTAACTGAAATGTTCTCTCTTCACGTTCCCTCTCTAACTCAAGCTCCATTTTCCGCATAGCTAACTGATGATTTAATTTTCTCTCTTCAAATTCTCTCTCTACCGCTCGCTCTTTCATAGCGCGATCATCACGTTCTGCACGATTTTTCGCGGCATCTAAACACAGTTGCTTCTCTTGCAAAGACAACTCTGGAAATTTTGTCTCACTTTCACTATAAACCTCAACAGGAGTAGACACAAACGATTCACTCGGAGTGATTAACTCAGTGTTTACCTCTATAACTCCTCTATCAACAAGTGACCGCTTCAGAGTAGTCACCATAGTCTCCTTCAGCCTCTTTTCCTGAGAAGTAAAATCAACACTGAAGCGTTCGGCGATTTGCACCAACTGCTCCTTTGTACAACTCTCAAGCAAAGTTTCTGATGGACACGCAAAGAAATCCTCGACCACCGAAGACATTTTGTTCGTATGTTTTATACACAATAACACAAACGAAACTACTAGCTAACACACAGGAGATGCCGTTCACTCGAAATACAATTCCCATAAGCCACTGCTTCAAAAAGGAACTACGTCACCGTATTACACGATCTCATTCACAAAAATTTCCAAAGACTTCCCACAAGTCAAAACACAGTGTAAGCGCAAAATAAACTGCACTATACACGCAAACTCAACGATTTACCTTTTTTTTTTATTTTTGTAGAATGGATTTACCATTTATAATATAAGAGAACTCCAGCTCCTAACTCAGAAAAACACTAACTAAATCCTACCTAGTCTTCAGAGATGTACCGGGCTCGAGGCGACATTAAACGCTGAACTCCGCAACTATCAGTCAAACTGAAAGTCCGGAAGCGTACCCCCTACAGAGATCTAATCTCCACCCAGGATAACCTCCAAAAACAAGAAAGGCAAAATAACAAAACAAAACAACAAACAGTGCTCCGTCGGAAGGATTGTATTCACAATCCAGCTGGAAACACTCTAACTCACCAGAGTTCTCATTTATAAAGGTAACCATTCACAAAAACATACACACATACAACCCATACTTACCAACGTTTCCTACCCCGACAGGATCGCGGACGAGACTCCCAATTTATGTTACGGCCAGCTCGTTTCGGCCGTACATAAAGTAAACAAGTACACCAAAATGGCTTGCAAGATTTTATTTGTCCTCAACAATCACAATTAACTGAGTATAACAAAGTCTAGGATTTCAAATCAAAATGGGAAAAATCATAATCCAGTTGGGGAGTAAAAGAAGGCTGGTATGGGCTGTAAATCAAAGGTTCGAATGACTTCGCCAGAGGCTGTCAATCCTCTGGACGAAGGTCAAGAGGAGATGTTCAATCCAAGGTTTTATCCTCTTCGTAATTAGAGACAATGAAGCAGCAGGGGTGTGCGATCTCCCACGCTCTCTCTGAGCAAAACCGCCACCAGCAGGCGAGCAAGCGGAACGCAGGGTCGTAACACCGCACACCACCTGTAAATACACACCTGTAACCGCACACCACCTGTAAATACACACCTGTAAATACACACCTGTAACCGCACACCTGTAAATACACACCTGTAACCACACACCACCTGTAAATACACACCTGTAAATACACACCTGTAACCGCACACCTGTAAATACACACCTGTAACCGCACACCACCTGTAAATACACACCTGTAAATACACACCTGTAACCGCACACCTGTAAATACACACCTGTAACCGCACACCTGTAAATACACACCTGTAACCGC
>NC_068278.1:60283799-60293799 GCF_025860055.1 Xyrauchen texanus | reverse complement strand
ACATACACACACAGATACACATATACACAGACACACACACAGATATACACACACATACACACACACAGATACACACACAGATATACACACACATACACACACACAGATACACACACACAGATACACATATACACAGACACACACACAGATATACACACACATACACACACACAGATACACACAGATACAGACACACACACAGATACACACACACATACACACACAGATACACACACACATACACACACACAGATACACACACACACAGACACACATCCACACAAACACACACAGACACACACAGATACACACACACAGACACACACACAGATACAGACACACACACTCACAAACACACACAGATACACACACAGATACACACACACACAGATACACACACAGACACACACACAGATACAGACACACACACACACACAGATACACACACAGACACACACACTCACAAACACACACAGACACACACAGATACACACACACACAGACACACACACTCACAAACACACACAGACACGCACACATTTTTCTAATAACATGCTCACAAACAGAGTTGAGTAGTAACATGCTACATTTACTGCGTTACATTGTACTGTACATAATGTACTTTTATTTAGTTACAATGGGTAACCGTCATTACATTACTGTTTTAATTAATGTTACGACTTCCGACAGCAGAACTTCACATCTGCATGCTGACACTCGAGTTGCGTTCAACACTACAGCAGCAAGCGTGCAAAACGAACATTTCTTCACTGCAGCACAAGGACGGCTCTTATGACCTCCTTTGCATTTTTATATCAGGTGATATCAAGCTGTGCAGTAACGACAGAACACATGAATAAAGCGTCATCTTGCTTCAGTGCTTAATAAAACATTATATATCATTTGAGACTGTGTGAAATTGTTCAAGTTTTCACCGTAATAATGACTCTAGGAAAAAGGTTTCCAAACTTCTCTTCATATGACAGATTCTTCCAAATCTGAGGAGCATCCTTAAAGTGATAGTTCAGCCTTTAATATTATATCATCATCATTTCCCCATCCTGATGTTCTTCCAACCCTGTGAAACCTCAGTCTCAGTCACCATTCACTTTCAAAACATGCAGTGAAAGTAAATGATCATCAAAGTTAGATGTGTGTGACTTTCTTTCTTGTGCAGAACACATATGAAGATTTTACAACAGTATTTCAGCTCTGTAGCTCCATACAATGCAAGTGAATGCTGATCAGAACTTTGAAGCTTGAAAAAGCACATAAAGGCAGCATAAAAGTAATCCATAAGACTCGAGTGCTTTAATCCATGTCTTCAGAAGTGATATGATAGGTGTCGGTGAGAAACAGATCCAAATTGAAATCCTTTTTTACTAATAAATCTCTACTTTCACTTTCTTCTTCGTGTGTTTGGCTGCTCTACTCACCTGGCTTATAGGTGACATGTTGTTCCCTTTCATAGTTTGAATGAAGATAGAGATTGAGTCCTCAAAACAACCGGCTTATAAGGGTCATGTGCTCTGTCATCACCAACACTGTTCATGCTGTTCCAAACCCTAATAAATAGCTGGGTGTATAGAAATATGGATGGGCAGATTAGTGTAACTATTGTGATACAGTACACACATGATGTGCTGATGATATAAATGAGCATTCTTATTCTCTTGTAGTGTAAATAGACCGGGAGAATTAGTGTGCGGTAATCCTGATGCCCAGGAGTGGTGGATTATGGGTGATTTGTGTGTGTGCTGACCTCACTGTCTCCAGATTCATAAATTATGTATTATTGTTTGTGAATACTAATTGAAATGGGTTTTATTGTCATAACAACCCGTTTCCCTGATGAGCATGAAACACCGCTGTATTTACCAACCCTCCTGAGCGACTGATGGGGGTCTGACACACACTTAGACGACACGCACACACTCACACACACAATCACACACACACACTCAATCGCACACACTCGCACACACACACTATACACTCACACACACACACACAATCACACACACACACAATAACACACACACACAATCACACTCACACACACAATCACACACAATCACACACACAGTCACACACACACACAATCACACACACACTCACACACACACAGTCACACACACACACTCACACACACACAGTCACACACACACAGTCACACACTATACACTCACACACACACAATCACACACACACACACACACACACACTAACACACACACACAATCACACTCACACACACACACACATAATCACACACACACAGTCACACACACACTCACACACACACACTCAAACACACACAGTCACACACACACAGTCACACACACACACACAGTCACACACACACAGTCACACACACACAATCACACACACAGTCACACACACACACAATCACACACACACAATCACACACACACAGTCACACACACACACAATCACACACACAGAGTCACACACACACAGTCACACACACACAATCACACACACTGTCACACACACAGTCACACACAGTCACACACACACAGTCACACACACAGTCACACACACACAGTCACACACACACAATCACACACACACAGTCACACACATGTGTACTGTGCTGCCGCTATGGTTTAAATGTCACCAGTGGTGCGACAGACTGTCACTGACTCCCCCGTGAGAGTGGCGTGACGGGGCGCCCGTATTAACACACACCGCAGCTGTTTATTCAAATGAACGGTGTGTGGATTTCCATCTGAATGGGGAGTCATCATGAGGGTCCACTCGCCCGTCTATATATGTTTTGTTTTGTCATGTTAATATCCTGCTGGAGCTGCTCGTGTGCTCGCCTGTGTTCTTTTTTCATTTTGTGTTCCTAATATCCTCCCCTATTATCAGCTGACACCATTACACCACTCACACGTCTTTGTTTGTGTTCGTTTAGGCTTCCTGTGTCATGTAATGTGAGGTCATCAGGTCAACGGGTCAGGTGATGTCATCTTATGAAATGCATTGCTTTGAATCGCAGCGTATCGTTTTCAATTACAATTTCGTTTCAGCCTCAGATGTTCGTTATTACATAATGAATATGCACGAGTAATCGACTAATCGAGTACTCGTTCTGCACTAGTCGACTGCTTCAGTATGTGTAGATTATTTTGTCACATGTTTCTGTGATATACTGGAAAACAATGATGAGCGTTTCATGAGTTTTAAAGGCTTTTATTGGCAAAAAAACATTCAATATATGCAAAGAGTCGATATTTACAGTGTTGACCCTTGTTCTCCATCACCTCTGTAATTCACTCTGGCATGCTGGATATCAGCTTCTGGGCCAAATCCTGACTGATGGAGATCCATACTTGCCTTATTAGTGCTCGGAGTTGATCACAATTTGTCCACTCGCCTTTTGAGGATTGACCACAGGTTCTCTATGGGATTAAGATCCGAGGAGTCGTCTGGCCACGGATCCAAAATGTCCCTGTAATGATCTCCGAGCCACTTCATTATCACTCTTGACTTGTGACATGGTGCTCCATCATGCTGGAAAATGCACGGATCATCACCAAATTGCTCCTGGATGGGAGAAGTTGCTCTTGCAGGACGTTTTTATTCCATGGGAGTGTATTTGTGCAGGATTGTGAGCGAGCCCACTCCCTGTGATGAAGAGCAACCCCACACATAGATGGTCTCAGGATGCTTCACTGTTGGCACAGGACTCATGGTAGCGTTTACCTTTTCTTCTCCGGACTATCGGTTTCCCAGATGTCCCAAACAGTCGGAAGGGGAAATAACTTTGCACCAGTCTTCTGCTGTCCAATCCTTGTACATCCTGCAGAATTTCAGTCAGTCCATTGATGTTTTTCTTGGAGAGAAGTGGCTTCTTTGCTGCCCTTCTTGACACCAGGGCATTGTCCAAAAGTCTTCACCTCACTGTGGGTGCAGATGCCCTCACACCCACCTGCTGCCAATCTTAAGCTCTGCACTGGTGCTGACACGATTCCATAGGGGACTCCTCAGGATGAGACGTTCCTACATTTACATTTAAATTTATGCATTTGGCAGACGCTTTTATCCAAAGCGACTTACAGTGCAGTTATTACAGGGACAATCCCCCCGGAGCAACCTGGAGTTAAGTGTCTTGCTCAAGGACACAATGGTGATGACTGTGGGGATCGAACCAGCAACCTTCTGAGTACCAATATATTATACAGAGCACTTATTACAGGGACAATCCCCCCGGAGCAACCTGGAGTTAAGTGTCTGTAGAACCCTCACGGGAAGGAGGACAGGAAACGAAGGTTCCAGGAAAACAAGGTAAGGTGTTTAATGTCTGTCTCACAAATAATTATACGAAAATCAACACACAATAACACAAGCGCAGTGGGTTGGCTTGTTCTGGTCGACCCTCTCTGCTCTGCGGCCGCTGGCTTTTTCACCGCTCTCCTCACTCTACTGCAATTAGAGACAGGTGTTAGTCATAATTTGGCCCAGGTGTGAGCGCCCTTACCGCTTCTCTCTCCCGGACGGCGCTTGACCACGCCCCGCTGCCACATACCCCCACCGCCCGACTCAGGCCGAGCGTCATCCGGCCTGCCTACCACTCCCCCATTTCTGGAGAGGAAGTCGGCGGCAGCCATCTGCACCCCGGTCTGTGGATCACCTTGAATTTAAAAGGCTGGAGAGCGAGATACCAGCGGGTGATCCGGGCGTTAGTATCCTTCATGCGGTGGAGCCACTGGAGTGGGGCATGATCCGAACAGAGGGTGAAGGCCGCCCCAGCAGGTAGTAGCGGAGGGTGAGGACCGCCCACTTGATGGCCAAACACTCCTTTTCCACGGTGCTGTACTTAGTCTCCCTTAAGGAGAGCTTCCGACTAATGTACAGCACCGGGCTCCTCCCTCCACCAGCTGCGAGTACTGCCCCCAGCCCTCTGTCTGAAGCGTCCGTCTGCAAAATAAAAGGAGAGAAAAATCAGGTGCATGTAAAGCGGCCCCCACAAAGTGCAGCTTTAATCTGCGTAGCGCCTGTTGACACTGCTCCGACCATTGGACCGGATCTGGAGCCCCTTTTTAGTGAGATCAGTCAGCGGGCTGGTGGCGTCCGAATAATTAGGCACAAATCTTCTGTAATAGCCAGCCAGCCCCAGGAACTGTCTCACCCCCTTTTTGGTCTTAGGTCTAGGGCAAGTCGCATGTCGCCGCAGTCTTTTCAATTTGGGGACGCACCTGGCCATGACCCAAGTGGAACCCCAGATACCGTACCTCCACCGCCCAACCGCACACTTCTTAGGGTTTGCCGTGAGCCCGCCCGTCGCAGCGATCTCAGGGCGGCCCTCAGATGATGCATGTGCCGCTGCCAATCATTGCTATAGATGATAATGTCATCCAAATAGGCAGCGGCGTGCGCGGTATCGCGGTCTGAGGATCCGATCCATGAGTCGCTGGAGCGTGGCTGGGGCCCCGAACAAACCGAAAGGAAGCGTCACAAATTGGTGTAATCCAAGCGGCGTGGTGAAGGCTGTTTTCTCGCGGGACATTGGTGTCAAGGGGATCTGCCAATAGCCCTTTGTTAAATCCAGGGTCGAGTAAAACCGAGCAGTACCTAACCGATCGAGCAGTTCATCAACACGGGGCATTGGGTACGCGTCAAATTTAGACACCGCGTTGACTTTCCTGTAATCCACACAGAACCGAACCGACCCATCACTCTTGGGAACAAGAACAACCGGGCTGGACCAATCACTGTGGGATTCCTCTATTACGCCCATATCGAGCATTGCATCTAATTCTTCCCGAGCGACTTTCTTTTTATGTTCGGATTAGCGATAAGGCGACAACGCACCACAGCGCCCGGCTCGGTCTCGATGTGGTGCTGTATGAGGTTCAAATGCGGCCGGGAGAGGGAAAACACGTCCGCAAACTCTTTTTGTAACTTCGGAAACCTCTGTGAGCTGCCGCGGTGAGAGCTGGTCCCCACAAGTGACCGGAGTGTTAAGATTGTAGTTTTTGTTTACCTCCGGTCCGAGCTCCGCCCTCTCGGAACTACCGTGGCCAGCGTCACAGAGGCCGCCTCCTCCCTCCACAATTTCAGGAGGTTGAGGTGATATATTTGGCAGCGCCCCTCTATCGGTGCGTTTGACTTCATAATCGAGATCCCCTACTCGTCGTGTGACCTCAAGCGGTCCTTGCCACTTGGCGAGTAATTTTGAGCTTCGATGTTGGGAGTAATACAAGCACTTTATCTCCGGTGCAAATTCCGTAGCTGAGCACCCCTGTCATACAGCCGGCGTTGGCGTTCTTGAGCTTGGAGCAAATGCTCTTGTGTTAATCAGCCCCAGTGTGTGGAGCTTTGCTCGAAGATCGAGAACGTATTGAATTTCATTTTTGGCATTAGAAGGTCCCTCCTCCCAATTTTCACGGATGACATCGAGGACACAGCGAGGCGTCGCCCGTACAGCAGCTCAAGCGGGGAGAACCGGTGGAGGCTTGCGGGACCTCTCGTACCGCAAATAACAGGGGTCTAGCCACTTATCCCAATTTCTAGCGTCATCGTGTACGCAATTTACTGAATCATGTTTTTGAGCGTTTTATTAAACCGTTCCACTAGGCCATCTGTCTGAGGATGGTAAGCGCTAGTCTTGAATCGATTTAATGCCCAAGAGCTCGTAAAGTTCAGCGAAGTGTCCGTGACATAAAAGTTGTGCCTTGATCGGTGAGGATTTCTTTCGGAATCCCCACCGGAGATTATCTTGAAGAGTGCCCTGCAACACTACGTGCGGAGATGTTGCTCAGAGGCACTGCTTCCGGATATCGGCGTCGCGTAATCCACTAGGACTAACACGGCGATGTCCGGCGTGCTGACCGTTCTAATGGCCCGGCGAGGTCCATCCCAATTCTTTCGAAAGGGACCTCGATTAATGGTAGAGAGCGCAAAAGCGCTTTTAGGGTGGCGGTGGGTTTACCAGCTGACATTCGCGACACGCCGCACACCACCTGCGGGCGTCACCGCCAATGCCCGGCCAATAGAAGCGGGCTATTAGGCGGAGAAGTGTTTTTCGTTCCCCTAGGTGACCGGCCATAGGATTATAGTGAGCGCCTGGAAAACCATTTCCCGGCGGCTCCGTGGAATCAATAATTGTGTTACTTCCTCTTTTGTTTGGGCGTCCTGCGTCACCCTGTATAAGCGATCTTTAATAAGCGAAAAATACGGATATGAGGCGGCGACACCGGCGGAGTTGTTGACCATCGATTACTCTCACTTGGTCAAAGGCGTGCTTAAGGGTATCATCCGCGACTGCTCAAGGGAAGTCCCCTCGGGAATTCCGGAGAGGAGGGCGTCCACCTCGCCCCTTCCCACGTCACTTCGGAGCAGTCGAGGGCGGCCCTGGCTCCGCCTCCCCGCCAAAGCATCGCACATCACACACCCCTTCACTCTCGCGCAGGACCCATCCGCACAAACTCCCTCCAATAACTTTCTAAAATTCGGCCAATCCGTACCCAAAATTAGCGGATGGGTGAGGCGAGGACTAACCGCTGCCTCTACACTATGTTTTTCTCCCCTGAATTTGATCGCCAGAGTCACCACGGGATATTTGTGAATATCCCGTGTACACACCTTACCCTCACCAGTTTAGCTGAGCCCAAAGCCCGGGTTGAACCAAGCGTTGGTGGATGGTGGTCTGGTTACAGCCGGTATCCAACAAAGCTTGGTATGTACCCCTGGATTCTTACCGAATCCGATGCGCTCCAACCCGATCGGGGCAGCCTGTGGAACATCGGAGACCCGTACCACCGCCCTATTTCCATCAGCGGGCACTGATCCGGAAGTGGTCCGGGTCTCCGCACCTCCAGCAGACCGGCCCAGGCGCTGCGGCCGCACCCGTGCTGGCGGGCGCCCCACCTGAGGAGGAGAGCGGCTGAAGGATGGAGAAGGGCTTGGTGGGCGTTCCCAAGACCGGGGAGCTGGGCGTGAGCAGCTCCACGCCTGCGGGGGCAGGAACGGACCCTGGGGAGAGAGCAGAGCGAGAGGGAAGAGGGGAGGGAAAAAAAACAGGGGAAGACACAGGGAAAGGGGAGACAGACAGAGAGGGCTCATCCGCCCTCGGAATCGCCGCCATGTGGTCCTCCGCGAGCCGGACGGCTTCCTCCAGCGGCGCCGGGCGGTGGCACTGGACCCACTCGGCCGTCTTCGGGGCAAACGCTGGACAAACTGCTCCAGTACCACCTGGTCGACGAGCTCCTCGGCGCCAGCGGTCCAGCGCAAGCAGCCACCTCCGACACGCATCACGCGAGCCGTTGGGCGTAACGCGAGCGGGCGGTCGGATTTCTCCAGTTTTAAGGCCCGGAAGAGTTGGCGACTTTCCTCTGGGGACCGACCAACCCGTTGCAGGATGGCTCTTCGCAGATCGTTGTAAGCCAGGAGGCTTGTTGCCGGCAGTTGTTGGGCCGCGAGTTGTGCTTCCCGGACAGGAGAGGGACTAATCGGGCTGCCCACTGGTCTTGGGGCCACCCCCAAATCTCCGCCGTCCTCTCGAAGAGGTCGATGAAGGCCTCTGGGTCGATCCGCCCGGCCCCATCTTCTGTAACGCGGGTGGGGGCAATGTGGCGTGGGTGTCCGGGGTCGCGGCTGCGGCTGGAGCGGCCTCCTGGCTGAGGAGGCTCCGGATGGCGAGCCGGTCCTCTGCTTGAGCCCGCATGATTTCAAAAAAACGGCGATCCTGGTCTTGCCGGAGCTCAAGCAGGGATTGTTGGTGGCTCTGGTGGAGTGTCGCGAGGGACTGGAGGACTTCAGCCAGCTGGGAGGACTCTATGGGGCGACTCTGTTCCATTATTATGGTTTTTTTTAATGTCCCGGGTTTCGGCACCAGTGTAGAACCCTCACGGGAAGGAGGACAGGAAACGAAGGTTCCAGGAAAACAAGGTAAGGTTTTTAATGTCTGTCTCACAAATAATTATACGAAAATCAACACACAATAACACAAGCGCAGTGGGTTGGCTTGTTCTGGTCGACTCTCTCTGCTCTGCGGCGCTGGCTTTTTCACCGCTCTCCTCACTCTACTGCAATTAGAGACAGGTGTTAGTCATAATTTGGCCCAGGTGTGAGCGCCCTTACCGCTTCTCTCTCCCGGACGGGCGCTTGACCACGCCCCCGCTGCCACAGTGTCTTACTCAAGGACACAATGGTGGTGACTGTGGGGATCGAACCAGCAACCTTCTGAGTACCAATGTATTATACAGAGCACTTATTACAGGGACAATCCCCCCGGAGCAACCTGGAGTTAAGTGCCTTGCTCAAGGACACAACAGTGGCATCTTGGTGGTGCTGGGGCTTGAACCCCCAACCTTCTGGTCAGTAATCCTGAGCCTCAACCACTGAACCACCACTGCCCCACCACGTTCCTAGCGCTCGCTGGACACTCTGGGACGTCCTGAAGACTTCCTCACAACAGTTGCACCTCTCTCCTTGAAGTTCTTGATGATCCGGTTAACGGTTCTTTCAGGTGCAATATTCCTTGCAGCAATTTCCTTGCGAGGCCATTTTGATGCAAAGTGATGATGCCTGCACGTCTTTCTTTAGAGGTATCCGTCGCTAACAAGAATACAATGATTGAACACACTTCTTCCCTCCTTTTATAGCATCAGTCTGCTCTTATAATCCAATCAGAATGATCGAGTGATGTCACCTGACTACTAAAACATGGTTACTGCAGATTTGTGGTACAAATGTGTTTTTTAAAAGCATGATTCCCAATAGAAAACATTCCCTTTTGTCCCCTCAGGGCCTCCGTATTATGCTGATTGTCAAAAGTGTGACTGTTCGAGACCAATTACGAAACGTTCATGATGTTGACTCGCATTCCCTCATAATACTTCATAAACGTATTTAATTATGTGAACTAATTGAGTGTTCGGCGGATCACGGCTGGTGTTTGGTGTAGTTTTTAATCTGTTGTAATTGGCGAGTTAGCTCCTGGCCCCGGGTGTTAGAGGAGACGCCCGCT